>NC_141153.1:17317500-17462500 GCF_053477565.2 Lygodium microphyllum | reverse complement strand
TAGCTAGCACCAGTATCACCATCACCACCACCATATCTTCTTCTCCTCCTCCTCCTCCTCCTCCTCATCATCATAACCAACACTTATCAATCTCTTTTTGCCCCTTGTTAACCTCAGCACAATAAAAAGCAAAAAAGTGGAAAAGTGCAAGTTGTGAGCTGAAAGAGGCGGCCCAAAAGGAAATCAAATACAAAGGAAAAAGCAGGAAGGGAAACAGTCGAAAGCACAAGGGCGGCCTCAAAAGATAAGTCAACGGTGAAAGTGCATTTTTAAATGCAAGGCACCCCTAAAACTTTTGTAAAATAGTGCCAGGCTCCCTCCTGTGCAAATTGTAGGGGTAGACGAGCAGTAGAAAGAAAGCTAGGAACATAGGAGGACAATAGAAAAGAAGGCCTAGGCGATGGTCAGCCATGTGAAAACAGAGGTGACCATCCAAAAGGTATTTAGGGTTTTGTACGTAAGCTCAAAAACTGAATGAGAAGCTCATTCTTTGGTGTGTGGCAAAAGTGATCTCTTCTTCTTCTCTTATTCTCTCCTTCTTGCTTGCTTGTGTGTGCTTGAGAAAGGGAGTGTAAGAGTGTGAGGGAGTGAGTGTGTGAGGGTGAGGGATCGAGGAGAAGAAGCTCTCCATCATCTCCTCTCTTCTTCTCTTCTCTTCTCTTGTTTCACGCACAACTATGGAGGATGAATCTTGAAGGTGGAGGCTTGAGGTTGCTTGACTTCACATCTCGAATCGTGGAGCTACCAAGTTACTTGAGGGAGGAGGCTACTCGATCGGGCATTAAGGTAAGCTCACTACACCCCCATAGAATCAAAGGTGCGTTGGCTAGGTGAAAGATAGCCATTTGTGCTCACTTGAAATAATAAGTGGTTCGTGGGTCTTGGCGGTTGAGCGGGAGTGAACTCCCACTATATTTTGGTTCTATTGTTGGGACCAACGGATTCAAGCTTGAAAACTTGCATGCCTCAAATCGAGCGACGAAGTAAGGGTTTAATCCCCGAACCAGAGCTTGAGATAGGTAGGATATTTTGGGGTTTTAATCTTCGCAACAACTAAGTATTTCAGTTTTTTAATGATTAGGCAAGTAGGTGGAATCATTTCATTATTTGGGTTTTCATTTTTGTTACATTTAGAGTAGGATAGGACCGAGAAATTGAAGCGATAAGCTTTAGGGTTTTTGCTGTAAAATAGGCCCAAACAAGGCATAAACAAGGAAGAAATCGGGGAAAGGAGAGCTTAGATGTGTTAATGTTGCAAGGGGAGTGATCAGGAAGGTAGTTGGGCAAGGGTTTAAAACCCTAGAAGACAAGGGAGAGCTCATTTGCAATAGTAGCATTGAGAGAGAGAGAGAGAGAGAGAGAGAGAGAGAGAGAGAGAGAGAGAGAGAGAGAGAGAGAGAGAGAGAGAGAGAGAGAGAGAGAGAGAGAGAGAGAGAGAGAGAGAGAGAGAGAGAGAGAGAGAGAAATAAAGTTATATTAATGTCTACAACAGGCCAAGTTGGCCTATGAGACCAAAATGTTGCATACAAATGTCTGGGAGATTTCAAAAGTCCCAGTGAAGCTAACATTTATGCTATGTTGAACTAAATTGAGTAGGTACAAAATGATATCTGGACTAGATACAATCTAGAGGTACTCCCAGTGCGGTGTGGAACTGCTCCTGGGGTGTTCATCCTAAGATGTCCCGCATGGGTCGGTCTAGCATGGAGAGAGAGAGAGAGAGAGAGAGAGAGACAGAGAGAGAGAGAGAGAGAGAGAGAGAGAGAGAGAGAGAGAGAGAGAGAGAGAGAGAGAGAGAGAGAGATTGGAGAGACCAAACACTTGCATTGGATCAATTGATTTATTCGAGAGGTTTTCGAGCACATCAAGTATATACAAACCTTGATCTTTGTCCATTAATCTGTTCTAGAAGTGCTTGTGACTTAGGATGCTAGGAATCGATTGATTTGAGACAAAATCAACGCCCTTGCGAACATGCGCCGTTGTACTCAGCCTATTCGAGTCCCAGACTTGGACATCCACTTTAGGCCAAACCCCAAAATCGGCCCTCGACTCGCTCACATTTGGCCCACTTGGCCCAACTAGACTTGGCCACCTGAAATTCGTCCCACTCGATTCGGCCCCATCTCACTTGGTCCTCAACCATTCGGCCTGTCGGCCGATTCAGAGGATTGGCCATTCGGCCCACCTTGCCACATGGCATTCAGACAGCCTTATCTTTGCCCTTGAACACTCAGCCCTCATATTCGGCCCTGATATCATTCGGCCCTAGGCCACTTGGATGAGTCAAATTTGGCACTCAGATCCTGCAATTCGGACCAGTTGGGCCGAATCTAGAATTTATCAAATTTGACATCTATAGACTCTGTCTGACTTGGACCATAGCCGAATGAACCCTTGAGAGCAATACAAATAAACATAACATCTTTTTGGTGCAAGAAAAGAGAGAACCAATGAATTGTAGATCTAGCAAGCATGCTAGCCAACTTGCTAACTATCCACCCAGCTGAGAGCATCAAACTGAGTCGTAAACCCTCAATTAGACCTTGATTGAGCAGAAGGACAGAACATAGACCCTAAAAAAGACCAGCGAGACTGAGCTTAAAGCCCTATTAGATCGAGAACGTAGGCGAGAGTGTTGAAGCTGCATTTACAATTCTGCATTGCACCCCATGTTGTTTTTCGACACTTAAAGTGCACTTGAAGAAAAGCTAAAAGCCTGATTTCGCATAGTGCACGGAAAAGAGCACACGCATACACACATTGAGTGACGGTGAATTGAGGATTGTTTGAAAATAACAAGGAACTCACTTAGACTTAAGAAACTAAATGAACCCACCAGTAGAAGAAGACCTTGAAACTTAGACGGGTAACTAAGAACCCCAAGTGGTAGGACTACGAGGAAGACCTATAGAAAAGCTAAAAGTCTGATTTCACATAGTGCACGGAAAAGAGCACACGCATACACACATTGAGTGAGGTGAATTGAGGATTGTTTGCAAATAACAAGGAACTCACTCAGACTTAAGAAACTGAATGAACCCACCAGTAGAAGAAGACCTTGAAACTTAGACGGGTAACTAAGAACCCCAAGTGGTAGGACTACAAGGAAGACATGAAACATGAGCTAGACGAATTGAAGGTCTGATATCATTGCAAGAGTGAATCTACCCGATTTAATCAACCTCATCGACACCCTGGTGGAACAAGAGATCATAAACATGGTAGAGACCAGCACGAGCCGTAGACGCAATGAAGAGCTCAATATGGGGGATTTCTCAGATGAAATCCAATAGATGGTAAGCAAGTACAACTTGCAAACCTGGATGGACCACCACAGTAGGACATCCAAGGATATCATATCGAACCTCAAAAAAGAGAGGAGACTAACGTGGGAAGCTTTGCAAGGCATAGTGGCCTACAATCAAGAATAGCAAGCTAGAAGCTTGCGACAGAACATATAAATGCAAGAGATCCAGTACCTTAGCAAACAGATATCGATCAGGACCTAACACGAAGAGAGAGAGTGCGCTAGAAGGAGACCTTACGCTGAGCAAGCTTCTTATGAAGCAACTATTAGACAATACATCCACTGAGCAGAGCACAGGAGCACTTGCAACCTTGTTGATCACAGGGCTAGGAGTCAACCAAGGCTCGAAGAGACAATCAAAAATCCCTGTTGTTGCTAAGCAGCTAGACAAGTACTAACCGAACAACGATTCCTACAACTTTGTAGAGCAGTTTGAGTAGGCCAGTGAGGCCAACGATCTCACCCAATGCTCTCAAGCCTTCGATCTATGCTTAAGCGATAAGGGAAGGACTTGGTACACTAGCTTAGATACCATAGAACATAACAACTTCAACCATCTCAAGAACCACTTCATTAAGAGATTCTCAGAGTCTGGGTACTCGGACAATCTGATCGTATGGCTCATGAACGTGAAGTAAAGAAATAAGGAAGATATTAGGGATTATGTGACCCATGTGAGGAGTTTCTTTAAGAGAATCCCAACAAAAGAATGACCCATGGAAAGGGTGGTGTCCACAGTCTTCATCAACAAAATACTAAGTGAGGAACTCTACAAGGCCTTAGAAGGCAACTCAAGCTTGCAGCAAGACGTGCTAACTAGGGTCTTTGAAGAGACCATTCGAGTGGATGACTAGCTCAAGGAGAGGAGCTCAAACCGAGACGAGACTAGCTCTAGAATCTCAGAAAAGGCAACCGCATCCAACAAATGTTCGGTCCCAAGTAGCTAGGATAAGGAAAAGAGTACTAACCACAACCAGGAGTTAGCGGAGAAGAAGATGGAGATAGCAAGGCTATAAGAAATGGTGAGGAGACCAACATGTCCACACGTCCAATGCGTGTATTGTGGTGGAAACCAGCTGGCAGCCGAGTGTCAGTACTCTAAATCTCGACCTTCTGCCAATTACGATAGGCTCGATCACGGTCCCATGCATTGCAGACTACTAAGACAACTCCCATACTCGCAACCTTACAACCAGTCTTACCTAGGGTCTTACCTAGGGAATAGGGCGCCAAATTTCTTCATGAGGGGAGCCCCATTGGCTCTCCCGGCACCTACTGATGCTAAACCATCTATTATTAGGATGGAGATAAATCCCACAGGCATACTCTAGCCACTTGGACCTTTCAAAACCCATCCACTGAACAACACTCCAGTCCACTATATGGAGGAGTCGAATGACGACGAGCCCTATGTGAACCTTACATCTTGTACAACAAAGAGGGCAATCCATTCCTCATGGATTATCGACTAGTGATGATGTTAGGTAGAGTTAAAGGCAGAGGCTTAGGGGGCTAGACCCAAGAACCGATTTCTTGTTGGATTTGCGGTCACCTAGGACACATCTCCTCAAGCTGCCTTGAACGAGAGCAAGCTAATTGAAAGACCAATCTTAGGTGCCCAAAGTGTGGAATCACTCACTTATTTGCCGAATGCCCTAGACGAAAGCCACCCTCTAGTGCAGTGAATGAGCCATTAGTACCATTGGGGCTATTTGGAGTTGAGACATTTGACGAAGAGGACACACCTATCCCATTACACGTCATGACTCGAGCATAGATGAAGCAGGCCAGCATATCACTGCCTGGACCCAGCAATCTAGACACAACCTTGATAGGAAAAAAGAGTTGTAGGTGAAGGAAGAAGAGAACGGACGCCGAGGTCACGCTTAAAATGGACAGTGCTACGACACTGCCCACAAGAAAGAAAGTCATTGACGTAGAGGCAGAGACATCCACTCCAAGGACTATTGAGAAGGGGAGTGCTAGGGTGGGGGAGTACCCTAACCCAAAACGCCAACTTGAAGCCATAGAGAAGATCAAGGAGAGGGGGAAGGTGGCCCAAGAGCACCTTAAGGACGTTGAGCCCATCTTGGAGAACGAGATCGATGATCTCTCAAGCATAAGCACACCATCTTCTCCTCCATGACCAAAGTCAAAAGAGCATCTACACCACAAGTAGTACCGGTTAGATGGAGTTTAAATGCTATGGGCTAGCAAACCAATCAAGGCCATTGGCCAAGGGACACAAGACTAGAAGAAGAGAAAGCATCTACTAATCTTCTTACAATGCTACTGACCACCCTAGTGACTCTAAGCTTAGGATATCTGCTTAGACAACATCTGATGTTATGGCAAGAACTGAAGTAGTGGGTTCAAGGACCAATGGAGCACGGGGCAACTGACCGACATGATCATGCTGCAGTAACTTAGATACCCAATCTGACATTGCACTCAGTGCCCAAGTCCTTGCACGTTAATGCTTTTTGGAGGGGCACAAAGATGCATGTAGTCCTATCGGTCCTAGAATTAGGAGATGCCACACAAAAAGGAATCGTGGACACAGGGGTAGGAGTCAGTGTGCTTAAACATGCAGTACTCCAGGCTTGGGGTAATCCACTTGTTGAGAAAGTTAGATTTAATGTTTCACTGGCCAATGAAATGAAGGTTAGGCCATCTCGAGTGTTGAAGAGCTGGTCATTGAAGGTCGTAGGTGTCCAGATTTCTATGAACTTCATTGTCATGAAGGGAGTGGACTATGACATCCTCTTAGGCCGACCCTAGATGCGCAACGCACGAGTCACAGAAGATTGGGGCAATGCTCTGATCTTCCTAGGCAATCAAACGGAAGCGGTAAGGGTAGAGATGGATACTTGAAACACTACGCCAGGCCGACTTAGATACCATCTCAGCCATGGTGAAGGGTGATGCGCAAGTTAGAAAAATCGTATGGGCCACTCACCGAGTATATCCCTTGTCCTGATGATGAGCAAGATTGGATACATGTGCTAGCCACAATTGATCTACCATTCTCGGATAGTGAGGAGTACGAGCAAGCCACTAAGGCAATTGGTAAGCCTAGTGACACACCCTCAGTACCACTCTACATGATGGCAATGAGCTCTGTTAACCCTCAAACGAACAAAGGTGGAAAACCCGAAAAAGCTGAAGCAGAAGACAAGGCCAAGGCAAAAGTGAAACGGAAGACGAAGGCGCGCTAAGAAAAATCTAGAAACACAAGAAGCACAGAAAAGTCCTAAATAAGGGAAAAAGGCGCACAAGGAAAAGCACAAGTCAATACTTTTGTAAAAGAGCGCAAGCGCATCATGATTTAATTTAAGGAGCACCCGGCTCTCACCCGTGCAATTTGTAAATGTAGACGGGCGGGGGAAAGGAAGCTAGGAAGATAGAAGGACAATAGGGAAAAGGGCCTAGGCCCGGCTGGCCATGTAAAAAAGGGGATAAGGGGATGACCGCCCAAAAGGGATTTAGGGTTTTATATATAAAGTTGAAAAGTGAATGAGAAGCTCATTCTTGTATGTGGCCAAAAGTGGCTCTCCTCTTCTTTTTGTTCTTGCTTGCTTGAGCTTGTGCTTGAGAGAGGGAGCGTGAGAGTGCGAGGGAGTGAGTTTGTGAGGGTGAGGGACCAGGGAGGAGAAGCTCTCCATCTTCTCCTCTCTTCTTCTCTTCTCTTCTCTTCTCTTCTCTTGCTCGCAGTGATGGAGCTTGGAGCGTGGAGCGTGGAGCTTGAGGATAGAGCTTGCTTGAAGCTTGCACTTGAATCGTGGAGCTACCAGAGTGCGCGCGAGAGGAGGTAACTCGATCGGCATGGAGGTAAGTTCACTACACCCGTATATATGGATGGCGCGTTGGCTATGTGAGAGATAGCCATTAGTGCTCGGCTTGGAACGCTTGAAACAATAAGCGGTCCGTAGGTCTTGGCGATTGAGCGAAGGCTCCCACATTTTGGTTCCGTTTCCAGAACCAACAGATTCAAGCCTTGAGTGCTTGCGCGCTTCGAATCGAGCATTGAAGTAGGTTTTCCCCGAACCGGTGCTTGAGGTAGATAGGTAGAAAGCGAGGGAGTTTGAAGAGGTATTCGATCTCCTTAGCAAGTAGGTTTTTGTTGTTTTGGATTTGGGAAAGCATGATGGAGTAGTGCATGTATTTTTCTTATAATTTTTTCTTGCATTTAGGAAGGATAGGAGCAAAACATTGTAGCAAATAGTAGGGTTTTCTATTGCTGTATAATAGGCTGAAACATGGAAATAGGGGCACAAGTTCAGATTTCTGGCTAAAAGAGTATGAGGGACTCACTTGTGAGGTCACAGCATGTTGGGATGGGGCAATAAGAGGCCTAGGGAACCAGGAAAGACCACATTTGACATCCTACCTTTTGAGAAGAGAGTGAGCTTGAGAGCCAGGGAGAGAGTGAGTGAGAGAGAGAGAGAGAGATGAGGGGAGATCATTGAAGTGCTGATCGATTCGAAAGCCACATTGATTCCAGGTATGCCTGGCAGTTCCTTCTATTGTCTTGCACCTATTTGGAAGACACGGGACGATTCCGTGGAGTAGGTGTTGACCTTGAGGCATCGTGCGCAACCCGCAGGCCGTCGTCCACGCAGCCGAATCAGTCCGTCCGATTCCTAGAATGGGACCATTCAATTTTGGGGCGGACCGTCCGACTGCTAGACTCGGACCACCCTGTCCGATCTGATTCCCAGAATCGGACCTACTCTCAAAATCGGACACTCGGACCCTGAAAATCGGACACACTGAAAATTGGACTTCAAAATCGGACACTCGGATCTTGGAAATCCGACACAAGGAATCGGACGGCTCAGAATCGGACGCCTGTCAAAATCGGACGTCCGATTCCAGAAATCGGACGTGACCAAAATCGGACCACTGGGCCGATCGAACCAACCCAAAATTGGACGTCCGATTCTGATAATCAAACTCCTGAAAATCGAGCATCTGAGAATCTGACAGAAAATTGTCAAAATCGGACAGGTATCTAAAACACAAATTTTGACACATCTAAACCTGAAATTGACCCCAAAGGCTACATAGAGCTAAAGGCACATCACAAGTCCATCACTGGGCTGAAACTTAGAGTAAGTAGTTCAAATTTTGGCTATAAACGGTCCTCCAAATTGCGCATGGTGTTTACTGTAACGGCCCTACGGGAGGGGGATTGCCCCCCCTCCAAACCCCTGCAGAGGGGGCTACCTCGCCCAAGTAGGTTGAAGAGAAAACGCGTGTCGTGACAGGTCCTTCAAATTGAACCCTAGTATAGTAATGGCTCTACACAAGCATGGATTTTCACTTGCAAATGAGCAACCAAAAGCCCATACCCGAACATAGAGAAACAGAGACCCTAGAACATCAATGGGCCAATCTAGCCAACAAGGGCAAAAAGGCCACACTGCAAAAACACATACGTGTTGCATTTGGACTGCATCTAGTCAAAGCGGAAAGCAACAACATCAAGCTACAATAGCGAGAATGACTAGATGTGACAGTCTTGACGATAGATGCTCCTTGAATAGCACTGCATTGACGATCCAAGACATCAGTGGAGAATCCACATCTGGTCGTGCAGTTGGGGACTCAAGGGCATTTGTCAGAAGGCTTAAATTTACAAGCCAAGACCCGAAAGACAAAGACATAGTACCACCTGCTTATCTTAGGGTCAAACTCACCGCGAAAAGAGAGCATACTATTGATGCTCTGATTGATGAAAGAGCAGATTTTAATATCTTGACCTATGAATCATGGACCCTACTAGGCCAACCAGAGCTCACACCGACTAATGCAACTCTTAGCCCTTACGGGGGACACCCACAAGCACTCATAGGGAAGTGCAAAATCATTGCGACAATTGAAATTGAAAGCTTGCATGTCCTATTGCATGTTCCTCCAAATAATGCTAATTACGGGAAGGAAACCCTCCTAGGAAGACCCTTCAAAAGGGCAACCAAGTGTGAGGCTGACTATGTAGCATGGAGGATACACTTGACACTCCCGGGAGTGAGGATAGTCACAACCTTTAGAAAGGGTGACCTCATTGAACCTCTAGGGAAAGGCAAGGAAGGTGCTGGCATAACAATCAAGCCTACTAACGAGGGAAAGGACTTGTTTGAAGAGTTGATACAAGCACAGGTTGAACAACGAGAACCAATGATGAGTGAGGCCATGTCTGAAACAAGAAGGTTAGGAGACAATGCCAAGGATGGGCTTTGGACTTACAAATACCGTAGAAGACCCCAAAAGAAGCCCAAGCCTTATAGACAAAGGCATCGATGGAGGGTCAACACAACACCGCGATGGATATCCAAAGCGTTGCAACGTGCTCAAGGGTATTATGTAGATAATCGATGGATTTGGGTACCAAAACCCCCTGCTAAACCACCTCTATCAGCTGAAGGCCAGAAACTCCAGGTCTCGAGGCAAGAAACCAAACATGAGTGTTTGAAAGAAAGAGCCTCAGCCTAGCATGCTTAATAAGCAGATGTCATATGTAACCATTGAGCGTGCACAAAGACCACTAGTGCTCAAGGAGCTTTTGACTTCCCAAGAGGATAATGAGCACCAGAGGCACAACACTGCTCGTAAGATGGCTGGTTGCTCAACAAAGAAAATGGCACAATTGTCTAATAGGCTCGAGCAAATCATTCACCCAGTGCCAAGTCCACCTAAGAGTCCTAGATCTCCTACAACCTCTTTTCCCAAACGGACACACGAAGCACAACAGCAGTCTTCAAGGGCGGCTGCTCAATCCCAATCTCTATATCCATCTAAGCTTCCAAATGTCCAAAAGGTGGGACATGACACCATCCGTAGCTCTTGGTCCAAGGATATGCCTATGCAACCTAATGTGACTAGATCAACTCATCTACACAAGTGAATGTTCAAAGGGCAACAAAAGACACGGCCACTTTCGATCGCCCTAGGGACTTGACATCGCAATCCACCAAGATTAGCCAGCCCACTAGACTAGCCGATACCACTTCCAATCAGGGATCACAACAGTCACATCCCTTGGCCGTGACAACAACCCTTGTGGAATGAGTCCTTAGTAGTTCACCTATGGAGGAGGTGCCGCAACCAGCATCCTTGACAACTCCAGCACTTCCAAAGTGCTTAAAGCCTAAGCTAGAGGAGTTAAACAGAAGGGAATTGATTGAAGAGCTAGACTCTCCAAAAAGAGAGACAGTTGTATCCTCACAACCTAGCGAGGCTATTCAGCAGGACACGGCTATGCCCCATGAGAACACACTAGAGAAAGAGAATGCTGAGGCCCAGCCAAGCACATCAATGACTGACCTAGTGCAAGGTCTCGAGTCTTCAAGGGATACACCTCGATTGCCTAAGAAAAAGAAGAGAAAAGAAAGAAAACAACAACGACAGTTACAAGTGGTTGTGGACCCCAAGAACATTGACACCAAGAGTACTGGAGAGCTGAAAAATAAAGCATTGAGTCCATCCACCAAGAACATTGATACCAAGAGTGCTGGAGAGCTGAAAAATAAAGCATTGAGTCCATCCACCAAGAACATTGACACCAAGAGCGCTGGAGAGCTGAAAAATAAAGCATTGAGTCCATCCACCAAGAACATTGACACCAAGAGCGTTGGAGAGCTGAAAAATAAAGCATTGAGTCCATCCACCAATGACCCCATTGATGCCTCTCCTAGTAGCAGTGAAACCTCAGACACATACGTGTGCTCTGAAAAATCAAAGCAATCGTTACCGTCAACGGTTGCTTGCAACACTCAATCCACCGACAACAGAACTTGCATTGACCAATCAAGAGTGGATACAGCGCTGTCACAACAGGGTGACAAATTTATACCATTCACATCCAAGGAGAACCATGACGCCATAACAAAGCCTCAGGAGAAACACGGAAACCCCAAGAGCATAAGAAATCCTAGCACTGTCCAATCTTGCTCGTCTAGGCCTGAGCCCCCAGCTATGCTAAAGCCTAGGTAAACTCCTAGAACCTTGCATGAGATAGCAACTGAGCAAGCCCTCATTGAACATAGAAGTGTCGCAGAGAATGCTTAACCGAGTTGGATGCTAAGCTCAAAGTGTTCGCACGTGTCTATGTCCTGATAGACATAGGCGCATTCCCCAAAGAGCAGCTTGAAGAATACTTGCCAGTTTCCTTATCCTGGGAAGAGCAAGAACATCTTGACGAGCACTATAACAGGCTCCTGTATGAACGCATGTGACTCATCTCTAACGAGGAAGCCGACGAACTAAGCTTAACTATAACATTCAATGATGTGCTCTGCCAACCAAATCTCTTAGAGATGGAGCAACTAAAGCGACAATCAGAGGGTCGAAGTCAATTTGAACAACGTTGGTGTGAAAATTGCATTGCAATGGCCGAACTAGGGGCCCAGATCATAATAGTCTCAGAGGAGCGATTGGCCAAATGGCGGTCTCAAAGAGACCCAACCTATGTGGCACCAACTTCCTTTCGAGTGCTGACTGCCATTCGAGGTATAGACTTAGCTGAAACTAGCCAAGAGAACTCTCTGTCTGATAAAGTTCTCACTGAGGAGGAGTTACATGTTGCTAGTAGACTCGAACAAGGTTCCATGCTACTCGATGTTGCAAAATATCTTTCGGTATTGAGTAAGCTGCCACGAGTACTAGATACGTGTGCCACACTCCAGTACAATCCGGAGTTCTATAATCGGCTTTTATCCTCGTGAAGTGACATGGATTCGTAAATATGTACATAAATAAACAATGAATTTTGTGACCCTGTATAGACAATATCAACACATACAAGCAATGATAGTCAAGTGCAGGGAGAAGAGTTGGGTTTGACAGGCTAAGCTCCTCAGGTCCTCCTCTCACCACACATTAGAAGTTGTGTGACAATTTCCACCTCCAAGGGGAGGGGATGCAACCCTCATTACCGACATAGGAAGCCTTGACCAACATCTCTTATGGTGTAGATAGGGTACCGTCCCTTTCTATACACCTTTCCCCCTTTTCCGGTCTATCATTCCGAGGATGAGCCCTGCCCCACTCCATGACAATCCAGTCCACGCAACTTAGTATGAGCCAAGATCTGCTAATGGCTCGAGGCCAAATGAACATCATCATGGGGGCCATCCCTCTACAACAGACATTGCATGTCTCACCTCTCCCCTTCTCGTCATGTGCACTTGATAACCCACTGTATAATCCCTTCCATGTGAACAATTTTATCCTGCCTCAGGGCCTAATCCTCGGTTCGCATATTGCAGGTCCCCCTATGGTAGCCAACATGGAGCACCCAATGCAGCTAGTTTGCAAGGACGCTATTCGCCGTAGAAGGGATTGCAGCACAAGAGTCCCCACCAAAATGCTATGTGCCTACTCTAAAGAGGTACGCGCTGAAAAGAGGCCCTAAATGACACCGCCCAGGACGCAGGCCAAAAATCCCCCAAGCCAAGAGGACGAGGGCTCAAGGGAGCACACAGGGTGTGGCAACACCAGCTGTGCAGGCTCCCACCAGACGCTCAGGCACCAGGTGCTCAAAAGAGGAGAGGGCAACTCGGGACAAGCAGGAATTTGACGCATTGTTTAAAAGCCTCTTGGAAACAGTTGCAGCTAGGGACTATACCATCCTGGTCCCAGCCGACATCTTCCCCGACCAGCCTCACAGGAGCCCCTCACTAGCAGAGCCTCAGTCGCTCGACCACCCGCACTCGCCCCGCCTCGTATAAATAGAGTAGCCCCATGTTATGTAAAAGGCTTATCAAATGCTACCTGGCCATGAATTTTTGTCTCTAAAGGGTTATGTACTAACATGTTTCCCGATTGTACAAACTTTTCATAGTTGTGTTTACTATGTTTCACGTTTTTAGCAAAAGAAAAAGATAATCAAGCGCATGTGATAAGTATCTAAGTCAACATCATGGAATTCAGATAAGTGATGTCTCCTTGTGTTGCACTGGTTTATTATAGTTGTGGCATGAGCCGTGCATGTACTCTCATGAAGTGACAAGTGGATGCAGGATGACGTAGGTCTTTGTGTGAAAGTGTTCAATACCCAAGACACCACAAGACCGCCAACCCCACGAAGAGCCGTGACAAAGCCACGCTGTCGAAAGCGAAAATCACCCTTGCGAGTGCCCATGTTGCATGGTCCAAAGCATGAGCTTAACCACTTCCTCTTTCTGGGTTACACTCTACTCTAGGCACTCACAACAGCTGTTACCCCAGTTGTACCAATATCGCACGTTCCAAAGGGGGTTGCAATATCTCATATATATCTCCCCATCTCAACGACTGCTTCTCTAACTACGAGGCTAGGGCACAATCATCACTATAATATCCATTTCCTGAGCCTTTGAACCTTGACATTTCCCAACCCACTGAAAGGGTGATAGCCTCAACATATTGCAATGGTTGTACTTAGGCAAGTCCCAAAAAAAAGAAGGAAAGAGAATAAAGAAAGAAAGAAAAAGAAAAAAAAAGAAAAGAAAAGAATGAAAATTAAGAAGCACCCACGATCACATCATAGCACCTAGGGGTCCTCAAATTAGGTACGATCAATGACCTTGGTCGGTTGGCTCCGTCCCTAGTCCCCTAGCCCTTTAGCATCACCCACAATTGTTCAGGGAACATCAAGGGCAGGACATACCTAGGAAACTTGTCTTGCCTATGGTTAGACCTGTCACCCTGATCCATTCGCACGATTCCCTCTTGCACTCTGCCTTAATACCATTGCAATCAATTGTGGTAAGCACCGCACGAATGGCCATGAAAAGTACACTATCCTCATCACGTAGGTCCAATAGCTACCAGCTTACCGACTGTGCAGTGTCCCTGTGTTCAATTATGTTACATCGTGCAATCACAACGCAAAGGATGTCTCCTACACCTTCACGTGTACTTCTTCTCAACATGGACAACTTTGCTTCATCCACACATTGTTACGAGAAACCAGTTGCGGTCTTCTAACTATGTAATATCTAAGTATGCACGAGCACTCACATAATATCTGTACCAAAATATATACACAGCTTGGGTCCTTAAGTGCAAGACAATACTCTTAGCTTGCTTAGAGTTCGACTTGTCTCCCAAACTAATTGAACTATGTCTTGTGCACGATAGAGAAGACTAGCACTACCCTTAGGGAGAGACCACCTATGAGAGGTTTTCAATTGCAGGTATTGAAGACTCCAATGAAAGTGTCGTTTGCTCTTCATCAACACCCAACTCTGATCTCTTATTCTTTATCATCCTACAAGCCCGCCAAGAATCGGCATGTGCAGAATCCCCAACAAACCGACACTTGTGCTGGCCATCAGTGCAATCCCCAACAAAGAACAGCCCTACCACCAACTCCAACAACCCTACCACCAGCCACCTAGGCCACCAACGTGCCCCCAATGACCTTCCTCCACACCACCACCAACACTCCTCCAAGGCAACCGTCGGTGTCCCTTTCACCCACATCTTCAGTGCATGCCAAAGCCTGCTACCTACGACGGTGAGTGCCGTGGGACTGGCACTCATCTAGGAGGGGGGTAATGTTAACCCTCAAACGAACAAAGGTGGAAATTTCGGAAAAGCTAAAGCAGAAGACAAGGCCAAGGTAAAAGTGAATACGCCAAGAAAAATCTAGAAACACAAGAAGCACAGAAAAGTCCTAAATAAGGGAAAAAGGCGCACAAGGAAAAGCGCAAGTCAATACTTTTGTAAAAGAGTGCAAGCACATCATGATTTAATTTAAGGACCGCCGTGCAATTTGTAAATGTAGAAGGGTGGGGGAAAGGAAGCTAGGAAGATAGAAGGACAATGGGGAAAAGGGCCTAGGCCACAGTCAGCCATGTAAAAAAGGGGATAAGGGGATGACAGCCCAAAAGGGATTTAGGGTTTTGTATATAAAGTTGAAAAGTGAATGAGAAGCTCATTATTGTGTGTGGCCAAAAGTGGATCTCCTCCTCTTCTTCTTCTTCTTCTTCTTGCTTGCTTGAGCTTGTGCTTGAGAGAGGGAGTGTGAGAGTGTGAGGGTGAGGTACCGGGGAGGAGAAGCTCTCCATCTTCTCCTCTCTTCTTCTCTTCTCTTGTCTTGCTCACGGCGATGGAGCTTGGAGCGTGGAGCTTGAGGATGGAGCTTGCTTGAAGCTTGCACTTGAATCGTGGAGCTAGAGAAGTGCGCAAGAGAGGAGGTAACTCGATCGGCATGGAGGTAAGATCAATACACCCGTAGATATGGATGGCGCGTTGGCTATGTGAGAGGTAGCCATTAGTGCTCGGCTTGGAATGCTTGAAACAATAAGCAGTCCGTAGGTCTTGGCGGTTGAGCGAAGGCTCCCACAAGCTCGCATAGAGAACCTAACCCTGTCAAGGTACAAGTGGCCACTATCACAGAAATTGAATATGAAGATGAGGAAGTCGTAGCTCCGACCTACCTGCTTGTGGCTGTCACTACCAAGCAAACACATACATTTGATGCATTGATCGATGAGTGTGCTAATTTTAATATCTTGACTCACAATCATTGGATTTAAATTGGCAGACCACAATTGTAATCTACTAATGCCAAACTCAGCCCATATGGGGACCGATCATATGCACTTTTGGGAATGTGTAAGGTTGTAGTCTCTATCAAGTCTGAAAGTGTACCAATGATCTATTAGGTGTTGCCAAATACAAAGGATGCAGGTACAAAATCACTATTGGAACATATGTTTAAATGGCAGACACTGTGCAATGTCGACTACCAGTCACAACACATTCATCTAGCCATCGATGACATATGAATAATCACCGCTTTCAACAAGATTAGCGTGGCTCCATTGAAGCCTACAAACCCACCCGTAGAGCAACCCACCACTAAGTTTGAGAAGGGGGGTTGTGACTTTTCACAACTTGCCAACCCTCAATGCCAACAAACCATAGAAACCAAAGCTAAGGCCCAAGAACCACAGCTCAAATGGATGCCTAAGCACAAAGGCCCACCTCCTAGAAGCAAGCGCATATGACCTCACAACGCTAGAAACTCACACCCAAGAGCTAGGAGGCTGCAAAACAGGCGATACATGTGAAGACGAATGGTGAAGCCGCGATGGGTTTCCAAAACCTTATTGCAAGCACATGGCTAATGTGAGGGCAATGTTTGGATATAGGTGCCTAAAGCCAAAACTATCAAGGGCACTACTTAAGTGCCACCCTCAAACCCATCCACGTGAGATCAAATAGCAGTTAAGGAAGCAAGGCCCCAAGAGACCCTCATACCCAAGCCTACAGAGCCCAGAGCTACTAAAGCTATAGAGCATAAGATCACTGATCCACCAGCAATACAACAAGTCCATCGACCAAAACTATAGTCGACTCCCATTGACTCAACCACCCCTAAGGAGCCTAGTGACCTAGCTATTTCCCAAGCTGAGCGTAGCACATCCTTTGAGCCGCAAGCCCAACCCATGGTCCTTAAGGATGCCAGTACTCCTAAGGACCCACCCGAGGGTCGGTCACTAGAAGCTCCCTTGTCTGACTCATCTCAACCCTACCCGCCCCGCCAGCAGCTCTTAAACCATCCTACGAACGACGATCGATCCTCATGTTGGCTAAAGACCTAAATGAAAATACAGGAGACAATGTGGTCACCTGCATCAAGCACTTAGATGCCACTTTCACCTTACTTGCTAAGAGCTATGAGTGCTTAGACCTAGGTCTACTTGATCCATCCTTAGCATCGGATGTCCACTCCATGCCATGCACATGGGAGGAATACGAATTCGTGATGGTAAAAACCCCCACGGTCGTAGAGGAATTGATCACCAATGCTGAGATATCTCGACACCAAGCCCTTAAAAAACGGTTGAATCACTTCCTATAGCAAGAGCAGAGTTACTGCCATGAGGTAAAAGTCGGATGAACTTTGCAAGCTAGCCGATAATGACTCATCCTTCGTAGGCAAGTGGTATATAAGAAGGCTACCAAATCATGACCAATGCTAAGCACAATGATGCGTCATTAAGACAAGTGGTATGCTCTCCGACTCCAGTGGGAATAAGAAGGCTACCAAATCATGACCAATGCTAAGCACAGAATGCATCATTAAGACAAGTGGTACTGCCATGAGCTAAAAGTTGGATGAACTTTGCAAGCTAGCTGATAATGACTCATCCTTCTTAGGCAAGTGGTATGCTCTCCGACTCCAGTGGGAATAAGAAGGCTACCAAATCATGACCAATGCTAAGCACATTGATGCATCATTAAGACCTTCGAGTACGATCCCACTTACATAGCTCCTACCTCTTTAGGGTATTGGCCATCACTCGCAATCAATCATTGGAAGATCATGTCATGAGCCACCCTTACCTTGTTTGAGTCCTTATTGAAGAAGAACTACACATTACTAGCAAGATTGACTCCATTGACTTCCTCACGGATGTTCTCGCCTACATCACTCAAGTAGGCATCCATCCTTTTGACATGGATAGCTATGCTAATCTAGAATACAATCCAAACTTCTATGCTTGGCTCATGTGAAAGTAAAACAATCCAAGCACGCGTTGAATACCCCTTCACCTCTTAAACCTTAATCCTAGGAAGGATTCTTCTCAATTCCAAGAGGAGGGGGTAAGGTGAATCAAACATGTAAACATGCAAGGTGAATGAAACGCAAGGAAAAAAGCCTCAATCAATGTCTAGAAGCGAAAAAGAGTGGATGAAAACAACTCGTGATTGAGGAAAAATGTCCTATTTTTTTTGGAATGAATGGACTGCTTGAAGGAAAATTTCTATTTTTGTACTTAAGCATTTTATTCTTTCCATAAAAGTATAATCAATTCATGCTTACCTTTCAACAAGAAATTATCTTAAGGACACTAATGGTGAACTATGATATCATGGCAAGAACTCAAAATGGCAGCACAGCAGGATCAGGCCCATCAACTTCCATCTCATGGAAGAAGAAAGGGCAAAGCATCGCATCTCCCTCGATAATCGTGCCTACAATCAACTAAAGCTCAAAACTATCCATAACATTGAAGAAGTTGTGGCCAAGGAGGAGGCTGCCAAAAGAGTTGTAGAACAATGTAATCTGGCAAAATACATCGAGAAATTTGGGTAAGAAACCAACCACACCAAATGTGTAGAGTTCTTGAGAACCTACGATCCTGACAGAGAATGTGACATGGTGACAGTTGGAAGAGGAGTAGGAGCTAAGCAAGTACAAGTCCAGCTTAGTAAAGCCTTAGTGGAGAAGGCACTAGGGCTGGAACCCAAGGTGGAAAGGAGACCGAAAAGAGATGTCTATGCCATGTTGAACATGAAGAAGGACTAGGTTCTAACCAACAATGGCATCAACATCCAAGACATTCCTAACCCAAAGATAAGGCTCCAAGCAAAGGTCATCCACTCCATGTTCTCTAGCCAAAGGTATAATTCACTTATGCACATAATCAATGTGTCCATGTTAGAGAGCTTGGCAGCCCACTCACTGGATGAGGTCAATTGGAATGGGTATGTGAGAAAGACAATCAACCAATTAACCAAGGTACTGGCCCTCGGAAGTAGGCCGGAAAGTGGAGAATCCTCGGCATTAAAAGGTGGAGCTGAAAGAAAGAAACCATCATCAAAAGCCTCGTTCATTGGGTATGGGGGAGTTTTGATGGCTCTTATCCAAGAGGCAGTGAAAGAGACGTAGAAGGATGAAGAAGAAGGCGTCGACGAGACACCAGAAAGGTCACCTCCCCACCATGAACAAGAGCAATCTAGTGAAAGGACCGTGAGTGAGGAAGAAGGAGAGTGACAAGCACAATCTAGCCAAGGAGGGGCCAAGAAATCAAAGAAAAAGGCTCCACAAAAGAACGCCGAAGAAGAGAGCATAAAGAAAGAAAAAATAGATTTGAGAAAAGCCCAAGGGGAGTCCAAAAGTGCCGAAGAAAAAAGAAAAAGAAGAGAGAAGAAGGAGACGAAAAGAGTAAAAGAGGAATCTAGGAAGGCTGAAGAGAAAAGGAGGAGGAAAGTAGAGCAAGAGCCCAAGGAGTTAAGGAGGAAGGAAGAAGAAGACATAGCCCTTACCATCCACCTCTCAATGGAGCAGCCTTCAAGGAAAGGATAGTTGGTTGCCATGAGTCCACTTAGATGCGAAGGCCCACGCACCACCTCCCAAGTACCCAAAAACCTACCACCCCCAATAATCAAGGGTAAGGGCAAGGGTCTAATCAACCCAATCCCACTTATCTTACTACCCGCCACCCCAGTCACACTGCATCCACCCAAGGCTCTTCTACCATGGTGGATGCTAGCAATCTTGTGGTGTGGGTGCAGTTGTTGGTCAATAAAGAGACAAATCAAGGTGCAAGTGGAGGAACCCCCATGACGGGAGCAAAAAGGCAGGCAGCTTGTGGATGCACAATCTAGACAGGATCCCAAAAGGCAAAAGATAGAAGCATCTACAACCATTTGTCCCACGCACTGCCATTGTCTACAAACTACGACGACTATGTGTAGGAACTCGTGTCACAGTTGGAGCGGACGAAAGAAGACAAGAAAATAGCCATCATTGTGCTCGAGGCCGAAAGAGAGACGATGGCAACCTCTCAATTAGAAAGAACCCATCAAGTGGCTGAAGAGAGGTGGCAAGCAAAGCTTGCGACGGAAACAGATAGCCTTATGAGGCTACACTACCATTATGATGAGCTAGTAGTGCTGTATAAAGACCTGCAAAAGGAAAATGAAAAGATACAAAATGCAGCGGAGCAGCCAGTAGCAGAAGAAGAGAGAAGCCGACAGTGCCAAAAGCACATAGAAAATTTGGGAAAGAGGATGTCCTCGAAGCTTGAAGAGCAACAATGCTTAGAAAGAGAAATCGAGGAACAAGAGAGGAGGCTAAGGGCATTAGCTTGCAGGCATGACGAAAGCCTAGAAGAAATGTAGGAAAAAGTAGATGAATGGATGGACAGGAGCAAAGAAAGGGTGAGAGAGTTAGCGCATCAGCTAGCCCTTCCAGAAGGCGACAGGGTGCTTGTAGAAAGCAAGGCGGTAGAGGCCGCACAAGTGACTTTGGAAACCCAACAACGCACATTCCTCCACACTCTCTTGGACGCCACACAATCTGAAAAAAATGAGGACGTTGAGTCATTAAGGAGAGATCACCCACAGGGCTCTAGGAAACAAGCTGCATGTCCAACCGCACATTACAGGGCCCAAAGAAACAGAGCCACCAAAGTATAGGGGAGAAGAGAGGCAAATGCCGACTAAAGACACAGGGCTAAGTTTTGAAAGGGGGTAGCAGGACATGGCTCCTTCGTTAAAGGTTCTTAAAACAAGACCCTACTTTGCAAGAATACCGCCTCCAACCACTCTTTTTTTACCTCAAACGCTGGCAAAGATATCTATGCAATGGCTAGGTCAAGGATGTGAAAAAACAAAAACACTAGGAAAATGCACCGCACGTAAGCCACAATCATTGCACCTAGGGGTCCTCAAGTTAGCAACATCCGGTGGCTTCAGTCAATCGACTTTGTCTCTAACTCCATAGCCCATTTTGATTCCCTACATCACGCTTTAGGGCACATCAAGGGTAGGACATAACTAGGGAGGTCACACTCTCCTATGGTTAGAATAGTCTCCCTAAGCCACGTAGCGCACCTCAACAATGCATGAACCGGGTTTTCAAGTGTGGGACAACACTGCAAGCTTGCCTGAGGTTACCCAAGGTTCGACCCAACTCCCAATCCCATTGGCACTTGCACCATATGCACTAGACGGAGAGGTAGATATACCCCTTAGGAAGTGCACAACTTTGTCTTGCAGGTTAAGATCGCGCCATATTGACCTCGGAGGGTACAAGGAGGGATCCATTCAACACTATTGTTAATTTCAAGAATAGATCCGCCTATCCACCATTCTCCAAGAGAGATCCGTCCAACACCATAATTAATTTCAAGGATAGATCTGCCCATCCGCCATTCTCTAAGAGGGATTTGTCTAACACCATTGTCAATTTCAAGGACAGATTTGCCCATTTGCCATTATCCAAGAGGGATTTGTCAAACACCATCTTCAATTTCAAAGGACAGATCTACCCACCGTCAGTGTCAGGGAGGGACTTGCTCCAACACCATCTTCAATTTCAAAGGGTAGATCCATCCGAGACCGTCCTTAGCAAGGGCTTGCATACAAACTCAAAAGGCCATTTCGCTATACCCACCCTACTTTGCAGCTATTACCCATTAGTGCCATGGAACTAGCACTCAGTTAAGAGGGGGATAATGTTAACCTTAGCACAAGAAAAAGTAGAAAAAGTGAAAAAGCACAAGCCGGGAGTAGAAAGAGGTGGCCTAGAAGGAAATCAGACACAAAGGAAGAAGCAGGAAGGAACATGGCCTAAAGTGCAAGGGCTGACTCAAAAGATAAGTTAAAGGCAAAAGCACATTTTTAAATGCAAGTCTTCCCTAAAACTTTTTTAAGAGAGTGCCAGGCTCTCTCATGTGCAAATTATAGGGGTAGATAGGCCGTAGAAAGGAAGATGGGAAGATGGGAGGATAATAGGAAAGAGGGCCCAAGCCACGGCTGGCCATGTGAAAACGGGGAATGACCACCCAAAAAGGATTTAGGGTTTTGTATATAAGCTCAAAAAGAGAATGGAAAGCTCATTCTTCTTCTCTTCTTTTCTCCTTCTTACTTGCTTGTGTGTGCTTGAGAGGGGGAGTGTGAGAGTGTGAGAGAGTGAGTGTGTGAGGGTGAGGGATCAAGGAGAAGAAGCTCTCCATCATCTCCTCTCTTCTTCTCTTCTCTTCTCTTATCTCGTGCATGGCTATGGAGGATGGAGCGTGAAGGTGGAGGCTTAAGGTTGCTTGAGCTCGCATCTCAAATCGTGGAGCTACCAGGTTGCTTGAGGGAGAAGGCTACTCATTTGGGCATCAAGGTGAGCTCACTACACCCTCCCAGGATCGAAGGCGCATTGGCTAGGTGAGAGATAACCATTTGTGCTTGCTTGAAATGCTTGAAACAATAAGCGGTCTGTGGGTCTTGGTGGTTTAGCGTGAGCTCCCACTACACCCCTTCCAACTTTCTCACTCACTAGTTTTTGTTTCTTCCATCCATTCTCTCTCATATATGCTAGGGACCCATCACCAACATCTCCCTCTCCTCCTTCCCCTCAATAACATCTCTCTCTCTCTCTCTCTCTCTCTCTCTCTCTCTCTCCTAATTAGGCTTATATATGGATCAATTCATATGTCCATTAACAATAGATCATTGCAATTGCTTCAGAATCTCCATAAAATATAACTTCATGTTGCTTCATTACATGAATTAGATATTTATTCCACAAATCTACCATTTAAAGATCTAGAGTTTAACAATCAAATAGTCTATGTATATTTTGATATACAAATGTATTTCACATTGTATTGCATGAATATACTACATAAGAATAAATAGAATCCATTGTGTTTTACAAGTTAAAGAACAATACTACATAAAGCAAATGTACATATTTATTATAAACATCAAATTTCAATTCTACAACAACTTGCTTGACCATATATGAAACACAAATTGTTGTGCTTGTATAGTCTACTTTATACATTCACTTCTCATGACTTAAAGTAGCTCACTTGAGTTCTCCTCCTTCATTGAGCTCCGTATGGTAATATCAAACAATGCATATATTTTCACTAGAAACTTTGCAAGGCCTGGTTGTAAGATGACCCAATATCTATCTATCTCCAAGGGTTTGACTAGTAATGACCAATTTTGCTTCAATCATCTATGTAGAAGCATCTCATTTACATTGAACACAACAAACTTTCTAATTGTTAGGGATAGTTATAGATGAACATTAGGGAATGTGAGAAAGTGTATGCTTGTTATGGAAAAAAGAAAAGACCTATGTTAGCTTTTGTTATAATAGAGGTTTAATTGATTATGTCACCTTTGCTCTTAAAAATCTAGCCGTTTAGCAAAGTGATATAAATATACTACCTATCTTTGAGAATCTAATGCTATCGATGCAAGATAATTGTAATCCGCATTGCAATCCAAGATTGTGTCCTCTTCTCTCATTTATACATGCAAAATTGACCTTGAAAAAGCCATGCCGCATTGCATGCCACCTATATCACACAACATTAATACTAACATATGCTAAAAATATATTAAATTTTAAAAAATGCCTATTCATTGGTTTAAAAACGTTCAATGGATCTCACTTTAACCTCTCATAGAAGCTCATGTTATATCTTGCAACCAATCATCCATTTGTATATCATCTAACATGAACTTTGGAGGGATAATATTAGCTAATGTAATTCAAAAAAGAAGTCACGAAGTTTAATACTATTGCAAGCAACCTAGTATGATTGTATTACAACTTCTCTACCTCTGACAATGAATACAACTGTCTTGTTGTGGACAACTTTTGTCATGTATAAGGTCCATATCTTTGCCCCAACTCACTTTATTGATGCCCATCCTCCACAACCTACTCAATGAACTCCACTATAAAGGGTATTCGCAGTGAAAATAAATAGCTCTATGTACTTGAGTGAGTGATTGACTAGATGTATCACATCATCTGACCTTGCCTCACAATGTGGGAGTTTCATAATGGAAATTTATCCTCTCAATCCATGCACAATGTTGTTTCTAGATAGACAAACCACCATGATGTCACATGTACTATTTGTACTTTCTTCATCGACCTTGACCAATTTGTGTTGATTAACCCTCTCCAACACCTCCATCATTCAAGAGAGCATCTCACTTGGTTGAGCACTTCTTATTGTATTTTTTGTTTCAAATGAGTCATAGAGAACATTGTGCTACTCCTTTGGCATCATTAAACATGGAGAGGTAGTGTCTTGTGAAGGTGCTTCCACATAAGTGCTTATAAACAAAGCTAAATATTAGCTATACATTTCCATTTACATGGAGATATCTTTCTCTTAGCCACATGCTCTATTTGATTTCACCTTAGGGTGTTGCTTAGTCCCCTTCAGATCATGCCATAAGGTATTGGGTTAAGTTTTGCAATACGTGTTTATCTCATTCATCCAAGCTATAAGCTAATGGTTCTAATCCCAAACATAGAACATAGAGTTTGATAAAAATAGTACTACCAATCTCCATCTTGAACATATCATGCTTATTAGCCAATGGACATCCCATTCTCTTATAATTATTATGTCAACTTGTTTGCATTGGTGATGATACCATTCCCTACGTGCCTGCTTAAGTCCATAAAGGCTCTTCCTCAACTTGCACACTAAGTGTTTCTTATCCTTTTACTCAAAGTCCTTTATCCTCACACAAGTCTTCATATAAGAAAGCCATCTTAACATCCATCTAGTATAAGTCTAGATCCATCTATGTAACCAAGGTCAATACCAAAGAAAGGGTTGTCGACTTGACCATTGGGGATAATATCTCATCAAATTCAGATTGCTTTTCTTGTTTAATATCCTTTGTGACTAAACATGCCTTATACACCCACTTGCATGGCAATGTATATTTGCCATTTGACAAGGAAACCGAATCCCATGTATTATTTTTCTATAGTGAGTCAAACTCAAACTCCATGGTCCTCTCTCAAGAGTGATTATCACCCTTTGCACGTAGCCCATAATCGAAAGGTAGAGTCCGAGTGGAAGCACACAAGCAAAAGCAAGAGTTATGACAGATGGAGCAAGAGAGAAAGAGAGTTAGTCACCATATGTGGAAACTCCAACTATCACAATGTGTAACCAACCTTCCCTTATTCAATAGTCACTAAAAGAATAAATAATAAAGTCACAGTGATGAGTACTCGTCACCTTCAGTGTATAGGTGTACAATCATGGTGTGTGTAGTAAATACAAGTTCCATACACATGTATAGATTTAAGGCATGTAGACCAATCAATTCAACTATTTTCTTTACTCATTCTAATGAAAGATCCATGGTTGGGATATACCTATAAAGACTAAAGTCTATGTTGATGACTTGTATACATAGAAGTGGTAGATGCGGGTTTCCGCAACTTCTTGGATAAAGTTCCTGCTTCTTCAGCCTTTTCTAATGTAGTCTCTTAGCTTTTTAGCTTATTATGCATGGATGAGCTTTATTCATGCAACTTTTGAGTTTAATGAGTTTTGGTCTCTTGTATCCACTTTTTTCTAATAAAGGTGATCATTGATGATAACTGGGTAATGTTGGTGGGAACACCTTTTATTTTTTTCCACTAGGGACTTTCTCAGTTTATGATACAATTGTCAATTCTTGTCCTCGGCCATTGGATCTCTCAGCCTAGATACACTAGAGGTGATAAATATGACTCAATAATAACAAAGTTGAAATTTTATGCCAATTTGTGGTTAATCAAGTGATTATCTAGCCTCATTGGGCTCCTTTGGGCCTATTTTAATTGATGGGGGCATCACTTTAGAATGTAAGGTGTTGGCTCACCTTGGGCCGCTTTGAGCAGTTTTGATATTATGAAATCAAGATGAAGGCCAAATTGAGTGACCATGATGTGTTATGATGGTCGAAGACGAAAGTGCAACAAACGTGACAATCACCTTGAGTGGAATTGCCTAAGTGTTCACCTCGATCAAGGTGGTGTAATCAAGGGGAATGGGTTTAATCAAGGTGAAGGATCACATTGAGTGAGTTAGTCTATGTGCTCTATGTAGGTTAAGTGCTAATTAATGTGAATATATTTTTTGTTGGTCAAGGTAATGAACACCTTTGTCAGGGTGATCTAGTTCCATTAATGTGATGGGTTATGATCACATTGAGTGGTCATAATGCAAGTCAATGTGAGAGGATGTGGTAGAGGTGATGGAATTCAATCAAGATGATGATCAACTTGAGTAGTTTTGTGTCAATGGAGATGACGAACACTTGATCAAGATGATTATAATGAGTAGAACTGATCCAAGCAATGTGAAGATTGCCTTGAGTGGGGGTGTTGGAATTTAATTAAGGTGATGCCTAGTCTAATGGATGTAACCAAGGTGATACCGATTGCCTTGAGTGGAGTTGGTGTTAGATTATCTTAAATGGAATGGGTCCAATCAAGGCGACAGGTCTAGTCAAGGTAATGATCACCTTAACCATGGTGAAGGTCAATAGAGGTGATGCTAACTCAAGGTGATGTGATCACCTTAATCAGAGTGAAGGTGAGTAGAGGTGATAGTCACTCAAGGTGATGATCGCCTTGGGAGGAGGTGATGGGATGGTATGTAGTCAAGGTGAAGACCACCTTGAGTGGTTTTATGGAATTAGTTAGGGTGATGAACACCTTGATCAAGGTAATTGGATTGACTCAAGGTGATGACTAAGTTGAGTAGATTTGAGTCAATCAACATTAAGAATCACCTTGAGAGTGAAAATGGGCACTAAGTGGTCAATCTCGATGCTATATTAGAGATGAAGAGGTGGAGATGATCAAATTGAGTCAAGGTGAAGGATCAATTAAGGTGATGCTCAAAATTAGTCAAAGTGATCAATTCAAGTGCCTAGACTAGTTTGTTTTGCCCCAAAAGCTCTTATTTAACTCATACTGGTTAGGATATGTCTGCTAGATATATCTAGTACTATGTGTCACAATAAAGGATAGTTTGGCAAGACTTTCAGGGCTTAAATTATGTAGTCAAGGTGATGAGTATTCTAGTCCAAGTGATGTGAAGATACTCTATTTTTGGCCTAGATTTCTAGTAGTGCTCTTGCTGGGCACTAAGAAGGTGATGCTTGCTTGCCACCCCAAAAAGTGCACAAAAGTGAAATTTTCATGCCCAAGATCATCCATCCAAGATCATAGCCACTCTTAATCGAGGTGATGATACATGCACATCCATAAATGTGGTAAAAGCAATGTTTGAGCTTTGGATCAATTGTAACACACACTATAGAGTCTACAAGGTGCAAATAATGATGCTACACATGCATGTTCCCCCTAGGTACATACCATGCATTGTCTAGTTTTTCCTACCGAATTACGATTAGAATTAGACCAACAGTAAAATGTAGTGATAGATGTATGGTCATAGGTATTCTCACATTGTCTAGCGTTTGCTATGCATGCACTGCATACCACATGGACCCGCACAGGTCAATTGAGTTGCGCGTGTCTCAACTCTTAGGGCTACATGGTGAGAAAATCGATCACACTGAATATGACTTCATCAATCTTACTTACCAACAAAGCTCATGGAAAGACAGGACTCTTTTTCCTGAATGGGGGACGAAGCTTGGAAAGAGCTTTAGCCGTACCTGGAGCAACGCCCACAGTTGGAGAAGAAGAAGCTCTCAAGGGACACAAGGACAGTAGGTTTTATGCTCCAGGATAACATCCATGGCGACCTCCCTGCTGGAGATCTTCCCTCCAGCCATCTCTGCGTGGTCTTACGAGCACCCCTTCATCAGGTCCTTCCAATGGCAGCCCTCCCAGACCTTCGCCTCCTCCTACCTGTTCCTGTCCTCCTCTGTCCTGGCTTACCTCCTCTGCAGCACGACCCTCTCCCTCCTCCTCGCCCGCAGGGCCTCCCCTGTTCCCCTCGGCCCCCTCCCCGGCCTCCATAACCTCGTCCTCTTCTCGGGATCCCTCTGTATGTTCCTCGGCTGCCTCCTCGCCGCTGCTGCCGAGCTGCGGACCCGCCCCTGGCCCTGGCTCTTCTGCTTCCCAGCCGGAACCCGCCCCGCCGGCCCCGTCTTCTTCTGGTCATACGCCTTCTACCTCAGCAAGTACTACGAGCTCCTCGACACGTTCGTGCTGCTGCTCAAGCGCCGGCCGCTCACGTTCCTGCACGTCTTCCACCACGCTGTCGTCGTCGTGATGTCCTTCTTCTGGCTCGAGTTCTCGCAGTCCCTGCAGATCATCGCCATGCTCACGAATACAGGCGTGCATGTTCTCATGTATTCCTACTACCTCTTGTGCAGCTTGGGGATGCCCCCGCCCTGGAAGAAGGTCGTCACGAATTGCCAGATTGTGCAGTTCATCTTCAGCTTTTCGGTCTCCATTGTCCTCCTGTGGCTCCATTTTACTGGAGATGGATGCGCAGGCATGGGAGCTTGGACCTTCAATGCCTTCTTCAATGCAAGTCTCCTGGTTTTGTTCGTCAATTTCCACCAAAAACAGTACAAGGCTAAGAGAAGAGACCATCAGAAGTATCAGTGATGGCCAGTGACATTTTCTAGCTTCATTTGCTCAGAAATCACTGTATTTGAGATCGATGCACATGGAGAAGAGTTTGGATCTACAGACTTTATGCATCAATGGCCACACATATTCGGATTGTATCTGTTTCTGTGAATTGAACAGTACAATGCTACCAGGATCGTATCTGTTTCTGCGAATGGAACTGTACAATGCTACCAGGTACAAGACGTGCAAGAAAAACACACTACTCTGAATTTTTTTAAATGGGGTCTAGCTTTAGGTAATTTCTTCTTATGATGTAAATGTGTCAAACTGTTTGAGATTCCCGTCTTTGTAATGCTGTAAAAATTGGCAGCATCAAAGCTGAACCGCATTCAATACCTTATTTGTTCCCATGAGATAGCTTATGATCTCTGTAGTTATAACCTTCGTGAGTGCATGTGTGGTACAAGCTCTAGTTGTTTTCAATGGGGAAGCCCTTCCTATTATATGCCCTTTAAAAGTGACTTATGATTGGATGCCTCTTTTTGTTGCTTTTAGCATTGTATAAAATGGCTGACATTGGCCTGAAAATGTCATTCATGGTTGTGTAACAGAGGTCCTCATGTTGCTTGTGTTGGCTGGGTGGAAGGTAGACCAATTTTTTTCACGCTTTCTTGGGATCTATTATCTTTGAAAGCAGACCAAGACAGTCATTGTTAGCATGATATAGTCCTTTTGGTGAGCGAGTACTTATCTTCTGTGTGCAGATCCCTCCCTGGTGTGTTGGAACCATGACATGCAGATTGAGACCGCATGTCATGATCATTGCATGCACTCCCTGCAAGAGATGAGAGGATGTATGTGATATTAGTTCGCCGGTGCTTTTTCCATTTCTGTGGCAGGACAGCCATTTTACTTGTGTGTCTGAAAATACAAAATTTTGTGGTTGTTGAGACTACAAAATTCCTTTTTCTCCTTGAATGTGTCCATCAGGTTACAAATATTGAATAATGTGCACTCGTAGACACAGGAATTAACAGGTGGAAGTGGTCAGATTGAATTACAGGTTTGCCTGGCAAAGGAAAGATGTGAACTTCGTGACCAGCCTGCTTGCTTTCAAGTCTAGATCTTTTAGAAAGGCAACTTCTGGGAGCAGCTGGTATAATATTTGCAGGTTTTATGAGGAAGCTTTACAGCCTACCTTTGAGAATAGGACTGATGGTTGTCAGTTCTGGAGCAACAACCATGTTTTATTATGAACACATAGAAAGGGAAGCCACTTACTTCTGCTTTGTAACACTACCACTGTAGAGGTTGCATGTTCTCTGCATGGGTGTATAGTGGAGCTGTGTTTTTATGCAGGATTATTGCAGGCTTTTTTCTGTTTCCCTGTTTTTGTGGCTTCAACTTTTTCTTTTTTAAGAAGTTCAAATGCCCTGGAACAGTTAAGGCAGTGCTACCGCGGCAGCTAGGCGGGAACATTCCTATGTACGAAATGCTATCTTACAGAGTCTTGCTTAAGAGAAGAAATGTTGAGTTAAAAATGCATTACAAACTGATTAGCTCATTAATACAGCCCCAAAAGATGTAAATAATTAAAAGTTTCATTAAACGGTGCGCGGTCCTAGAGAGTTTTTGTCCCTCACAAACAAGATCTTTATTTGGGAGGATCCTTCTACATCTATTAATAGACAGGTCGCCCAACATTCGGCCAATTCTTTTGTGCAAGTTTTTCACTCTACTATACAGATTTCTTGGGTTTTACCTAGTGAAATAATTAACTTGTATCTCACATGTGCAAGTCACATTTGCTCATTTGATCGACTTTTCATTAAGTGCAAAGCAAATCATTGAAATTTCACATTTTGTTAAAGAGTTGTAACAATTGATAGTGGTTTGTTAAGGCCTTTTTTTTCATCTAGATAACATCCATTAATAGGTAAAATAATACTAAAACTTCACAGAGAAGCACATGGATATTTTATCTCTATTTTTTCATGTTTCAAAGCTTGCACTAGGTCGTAGGTTATTTTCCTCAAGCAATGCGATCCTTTTTACTTTCATATTGCTTTAATTTTAACTCAACTAGTATGCAACATTGCATTTAGTTAACTAGCTGTTCATGTGTGCATCACATGTTAGAAGCATCGGTTACATTATGAAATATTTTTGTTTGTATACTTTGGACCATTGTTATGTGATAGTGCATGGGAATTTGTATTATTAGCAACCATACCAAGATGCAATTTTCCATATATTGCATGCATTAGTAATTGCATTTTTTCTTATGATAAATACTATATGGAGTATTTACATGACTAGCTTTAGTATCATGAGTCCCAAATGCAATGGGTTGTATATATGTTGCCAAACTTGCCACTTTGTCCCTTGATATCATGTCAATATTATTATACATTGGGTTTTTAAATTTTACTTGTCATACTTGAATGCATTGGACCTTGCATAACATGCATAGATAGTTGCATACCAAATGCATTTGGTGGTGCGCAGATCGGTTGCAGTATGCTCACGTAGTGAATCTCGGAAGGTCCCCAAGAACAATGAACTCTATTTTTTTGCACAAAAAACAATGTAAAAAGCATGAACGACAAGAGCAAGAGACCAATTGGGTTCAATCTTCCCCCATGCCTTGTGTGAGCACTTCACAAAGCATGTATTTTATGTATATTTTTATCTTCATGCTCAATAATAGCCCAATTTACAAAATAATGACAAGCTTTTAGCTTTTGAGTTTGCTTTTACAAAAATAGGAAATAAAGCTAATGGACGGTGTCCATAGAGTCTGGCACGCCCAACACAATGTCCCAAATAGAAATAACATATCCGTGCGCATAGGCGCATACAAAATAATAATAAATAATCGATGCCTCAATAGACATAACAAAATATAGGCGTGACACCTATCAAAATATAATCTATAGGTCGAATACTCGCTAGACTCTAATACTTTCCTTCGCCACTGCTGCTATCTCTACACATCAACTGAAGCATTCACAATCGTTAGTAAAATAATACAATTAAACCGACAAAAGTGAATACCTAGCAGTCTTCAGCTACATAAATAAATCAACTGGTTAGAAATAAATCCTAACCTTAATTTATTACGAGTGCGCACTCTAAACTCATAAACGTTTATTAATTTAATATGCATTTTGTGGAATCACCCGCTATGGAATCACCCATGTACACACTAAATTAGTGAAACGCCCGAAAAGGATAGGCGTCGCCATCAACTTCTCGCACAAAGAATCCACTTTGTGTATGAGCCCCGGTCATCTAAGTTTACGGAATCCACCGTAAAACCTCATGGAATCCACCGTGGAATATGTCTCCTGGCATCATATCCCCGGGGTGGGATAGTAATTGACCTCAATTGCTATTAGCTCAATGTGGAGCTAACAGAGTGGGGAAAGCATTTAAGTCTCTAGTGTGCATCCATTGTGCTTCCTCTATAGGATGGTTCTTAAATTTTACTAGATATATAGAATACCTTCGGCCAGTTCTAGTGGTCATAAAGTCAGTGTCTATGATAGCTTCTGGTTCAAGTATTTCAGTCTCTTCCTCTAATAAAGGTGGGTTTTCATAAACAAGGTGGATAGGTAATTGGCCTCTAAATTGTCTCAATAAACTAATGTGAAATGTATTGTGAATTTTCCAATGATATGGTAATTCTAACTTAAATACATTATCATTAATTTTATGAATGATTCTAAATGGTCCATAAAATCTAGGAGCTAGTTTGACAACTGGATGGCTATCTACACTTTGCAATCTACGTTTTTCTATTCTCAGCCAAACATAATCATCAACTTTGAAATTCATGGCTTGTCTTTTCTTGTTGGCTTATTTGGTATATGATTGCTGGGCTTTAGCAATCATATCCTTAACCTCATCAAAAATACTGTTATGCATACTAGCAATATCATCAGCACTCTGAATTCTATTAGACAAAGATGCAACAGGTGTAGATAATCTATATCCATAAATGATTTCAAACGGTGCTTTCTTTGTAGATGTGTGCGGTGTATTGTTATATGCAAATTGTAATAAATACAAATGAGTGTTTCATGTCTGAGGTTTAGAAATATTATATGTATGTAAAAGATCTAAAATGCTGTTGTTTGTGGCTTCTGTTTGTCCATTAGTTTCTGGATGAAATGCAGATGAGAAATCAATCTTTGTGCCTAGATTAGCAAACAGGGTAATCCAAAAATTATTACAAAATCTAGAATCACGATCTAAAATGATAACTTGGGGCAATCCATGGTTAGTAAAAACAGTTTTCAAAAACAATTGTGCTGCTTGTGATGCTGTTAAAGTTTTCTTACATGGAATGAAATATGCTTGCTTACTAAATCTATCTACAACTGTCCAAATCATGTCATGGTTAGATTTAGTATTTGGTAAACCAGTAATGAAATCCATAGAAATATGTTCCCAAGGTTTAGATGGAATAGACAAAGGCATTAGTAATCCATACTGTTTACCATGATGTCTCTTAACTTTTTGACAAATCAAACATTCAGAAACGAAATTAGATACATCTGCATCCATATGCGGCCAATAAAAATCTTCAGTTAACATACGTAATGTAGATATGATACCTCTATGACCTTGATATGGGGGACAATGAATTTCATTTAAAACAAAAGATCAGAATGGAATAGTAACACACAGTCTCTTTTCATAAAACATAAATCCATCATTATATGACAATGAATCAACATGAATGAAATTATTTTGAATTAATTTATTCCAATCAGAATGAAAAGTAATATCCTGGTGATATGTATCTTTCATAGCAATCAAAGAATCAAAAGATATGACAGAAATATTATGAATTGCAAGTCTTCTACTCAATAAATCAGCCACTACATTTTCTTTTCCGGGTTGGTATTGAATGATAGGATGAAAACTTTGAATAAAGGAAGCCCATTTGATATGACGGTCAGAGATTTGGGGTTGGCTAAGTAAATGTCTAATACTTTGCTGGTCGGTCTTTATCATAAATTCTGAACCCATTAAGTAGTGTTTCCATTGTCTTAATGCTTGTACAACTGCTAATAGTTCTTTGTCATATGTGGAATATTTCAGCTCAGAGGGTTTCAGCTTACAACTAGAATATGCTATTGGATGATTGTCTTGCATTAGTACGGTTCCTATTCTTGATCCGCCAGCATCAGTCACAACTAGAAAGAATGGTCTATTAAAGTCAGACAATTGTAAAACAGGGGCATTGGTTAATGCATGTTTCAGTAAGTCAAAGGATTTCTGTTGATTTTCGGTCCATTGATAAACAATTCCTTTCTTGAGAAGTTTTGTTAATGGTAAAGCAAGTAATGAAAAATTACGTACAAACTTCCTATAGAAACTAGCAAGACCAAGGAATGAGCGTAACTTATGCACGTTTTTAGGAACAGGCCAATTCAATATTGCATCAATTTTCTTAGGATCAACTTTAATTCCTTCAGATGATACAATATGACCTAAATACTCAATTTCTGTCTTAAAGAATTTACTCTTTTCAGGATTTGCAAACAATTGATTTTCTTTCAATAACTGAAAAACTAATGACAAATGCTCATAATGCTCTTTCTCATTTTGACTAAACACCAAAATATCATCAAAGAAAACAATCACACAGTATTGATATTTCAGAAAGATACGGTTCATCATTCTACTAAAGGTAGCAGGTGCATTAGTAAATCCGAATGGCATGACTAATAATTCGTAATGACCAAATTGGGTTCTGAATGCAGTCTTAAATATGTCAGATTTATCTAGCCTCACCTGATGATAACCAGACTTAAGGTCAATTTTACTAAATATAGAAGATCCTTGCAGTTTGTCCATAATGTCATTAACTCTAGGTATAGGATACCTATTCTTAACAGTGATCTTATTTAAAGCTTGGTAGTCAATACACATACGATAGGTATTATTCTTTTTCTTGACTAAAAGTACAGGTGCACCGAATGGAGAACTGCTAGGTCGAATTAAACCTCTATTTAGTAATTCCTCAACTTAACTTTGGATTTCTTTTTGCTCTATCTGATTGTGCCTATATGGTGCTTTGCAAGGTAGTTGTGTGCCAGGGATCAAGTCAATTTTATGGTCTTCTGGACGTGAAGGAGGTAAATTTGGTGGTAGGTCTTCTGCAAAACAGTCCTTAAAATATGCAAGAAATTCCTTATGCCTAGGGTGCATATGATTTTCCTTTACTTGCAATTCATTCACCCAAATGAGATATGATTTAGTACTCTTGCGTAATGCACGTTTTGCTTGAGTATGCGAAAGCAGTGGAATAACATTAGATGCATGCATACCATATAATGTAATAGATTTTCCTTGAAAATTAATATTCATTGTGTGTGTGGAATAATCTATATCTGGATTATGCTGGTGTCGCCAAGGCATTCCTAAAATAATGTCACTCGACTGTAATGGAACAACTAAGAAATTTCTTCTTTCAGTGTATGAACCAATTTGAATCTCTAAATCTTGCACTTCCTGTGTACCATTATACCTAGTGCCTAAAAATGCAGCTTTTATGCGATAATGCGTAGGTACAGTCTGTAATTTCAATTCCTTTACCAATTTTGCTGAAATAAAATCATGAGTACTACCGTCATCATGCAAGATAGTCTTTTCCTGTCCATGCACCAAACATTTCATAGTCAATAATGAATGTGGAGTAGGCATACCTGATAAAGTGTCGGAAGTAGTAGTAGTGTCGTCCTCATCTTCAGTGAAATCAGGCATATCCTCATGTTCGTCTTCGTCCATGGCTCCAAGATAATTGATATGAGCTGGTGGCTTCTTTGAATGACAATTTGCTGCGAGATGTCCAGGCTGGTGACATTTATAGCATACTATTAGCTTGGCTTTGGTTACATTATTTGCAATGGCGGGAAGTCTAGATACATTTGGATTTGCTTGTGGAATAGGCTTAGGATTTGGATTGAAATTGGATGGTAATGTAGGTGGTTTAGCCCAATTCTTGCGGAAAGATGGTGAAGAGAAACGACTTGGATTAAACCTTCTAAAATTGGAATTGAATTGTTTAGGTCCATAATTACCATTGGCTTGGAATTGCTGTGGTCGTCTGTCTCTACCGCGTAACTTATCTTCAGTGTCGTGAGCTAGTGAGATGGCGTCTTCAAGGGTAGCAGGCTTGAACATGTTCACTTCAGCGTAGTAATGCCCAAGAAGTCCAGACATATACTTCCGCTTATGTGTCGTCTCTGGTACGTCTTCAAGCATGCGTAGCTGTAGGAGTGCATTCCAAAAACGCTATGTATACTGTGGTATAGGCTCACGATCCCGTTGTTGAAGTAGATCCCATTGCTTGATAGCCTTCTCATGAAATTGAGGTGGAAGGAAATTCTACATGAACTTCTTCTTGAAATCTTCCCAAGTAGCAGGACATTCTATGCTCTTGCATACTACAGTCCACCAAAGTGATGCTCTGTCTACCAAATGATTAGTAACACACTTGATTTTATCTTTTTCTGGATAAATTTCCTCATGGAAATAGTCATCAAACTGACTAATGAATGATAAAACAGTCTTTCCTTCTCGTATGCCATTGAAAGTGCGGAATTTGAAACTTCGTTTACTTATCTTTGATTCCTTGCGAATGGTTTGAGCTTCAAGAGTGGCGTCGATGGTACGTCGAATTAAATCTTCAACTTGAGGTTCTTCTTTGTCGGTAGACGCTCTTTGTAATTTTGTCAATTGCGCTTGCAATGCTTGCCTAGCCCTTCGTTCTTCTTCCAATTGCATCATGATTAGATCCAACTTTTGTTCCATGGTAGGCTCAGGTAGGTCGTCTTCAGCCATAGGATCATCCATATGTGGTTCCGTCATCCTGTAAAACTCAAAAGACCTTTCTCACTCAAAATCAGGTTAGCGGGATAAGCATAGCTCAAATTCGGGGTTACAAGGCTATGTGTTTTTGGGTATTTTTTTCTCAATTTTCAGAAAATCTGCGATATTTCCTTCTTCGTATGCTGAAGATGCTTCAGCGAACCTGTGTATGGGTAGAATACCTTGCCACGAACAACTTTGCAGTTCGGAGTTTCTGCGCAGGATCAGCCCTTCTAGGAGTTTTGAGCACAAGTCAGTTCTGACTCCAGTTGACTAGTCTGACTTGCAGAGTTGCAGACTTAGCCGACTTAGTGAACTTGCAGGACTTGATCACAGTCGACTTGCAGGACTTGATTTCTGGAGTGCAGGACCCGAAGTTTGGTGATTTGCTTGCCTTGTGGGACTTGATTAAGCTTAATAATTTAAGCTTAGTAGCTTAAGCTTATGGAGGGGAAGTAATCGTGGAAAAACGGCGCAGATCGTGAAGGAAGGGGCAGCCGTTTGTTCACGTCGCGCAAATTTCGGACATATTCTTGCAGCTCGATGACAATTTTCGTGAAGCTTGTTAAGTTCTTTAAGCCTTTAAGCTTTAATACTAAGCTTTTGAAGAAGGTAGATTTGGAGCTTCTTACTGTATATCCACGACTTGTTTATGGAGATGAGGGAGTGGTCCTCCGCCTGTACACCCTGGTCCTTCGCGATCTGAGAGTAGAAACAGGGGTTCTTGATCGCCAGAAGTCTGCCTGTATCGACGGTTCGCGACGAGATTGACCGTAGAGCCCGATCGTTCCAGGAGCTCCGCCTTCGCACGAGATGGGTAGCGATTGGAAGCTCTTGATCTCAGCTCCGCTCTGATACCACTGGTGCGCAGATCGGTCGCAGTATGCTCACGTAGTGAATCCCGGAAGGTCCCCAAGAACAATGAACTCTACCTTTTTGCACAAAAAACAATGTAAAAAGCATGAACGATAAGAGCAAGAGATCAATTGGGTTCAATCTTCCCCCATGCCTTGTGTGAGCGCTTCACAAAGCATGTATTTTATGTATATTTCCATCTTCATGGTCAATAATAGCCCAATTTACAAAAATATGACAAGCTTTTAGCTTTTGAGTTTGCTTTTACAAAAATAGGAAATAAAGCTAATGGACAGTGCCCATAGAGTCTGGCACGCCCAACACAATGTCCCAAATAGAAATAACATATCCGTGCGCATAGGCGTATACAAAATAATAATAAATAATCGATGCCTCAATAGACATAACAAAATATAGGCGTGGCGCCTATCAAAATATAATCCATAGGTCGAATACTCGCTAGACTCCAATGCTTTCCTCCGCCACTGCTGCTATCTCTACACATTAACTGAAGCATTCACAATCGTTAGTAAAATAATACAATTAAACCGACAAAAGTAAATACCTAGCAGTCTTCAGCTACATAAATAAATCAACTGGTTAGAAATAAATCCTAACCTTAATTTATTACGAGTGCGCACTCTAAACTCATAAACGTTTATTAATTTAATATGCATTTTGCGGAATCACCCGCTATGGAATCACCCATGTACACACTAAATTAATGAAACACCCGAAAAAGACAGGCGTCGCCATCAACTTCTCGCACAAAGAATCCACTTTGTGTATGAGCCCCGGTCATCTAAGTTTACGGAATCCACCGTAAAACCTCACGGAATCCATCGTGGAATATACCTCCTGGTATCATTTGGTCCTTGACATCCCCATGGTTTAAGCATTATTAGCCATTGCTTGGAAAACCAAACCACCATCAAAGTAGCTTGAGTGACATACATTAGTATACATGCCTTGCTATCCAAAAAGCGTTGGATGGGTACTTTTAAGTTGGCTTTATATATGCATTTTCACTTGCATGAGCAATTTGTGCTAAGTGGAGCCTTTCAATATAAATTTCAGTATTATTTAGTTTTATTAAATAATTTTTAGAATATTATCATTAGTCTTGTTATTTGTCACTTCAGTGGTTCTGGTCATATTTTACTATATTTGAAATGACATGTACATATGATATCAAAATTAAATAGAAATTTACAAATATTGTAAGCTAGCAGAATAAAATACTTAAAACAAGTTAAAGTTAAATATTTATTTGTATAAAAATGAGATTTTCAAATATACATAAAAATTGGTGAAAACAATACTCAACAAGGTAATGTGGGGCTTTTCAAAAAGTTGATAGTTTTTATCTAGTTGCAAATCTCTCAATGAAATTGTATACTATACATATTAAAGTACCTTATATGAAAGGTGTAGTTTGATAATATTTTTATGAGATGGTTTTGATTAGAAACATAAAAAGTTTTTTATTCCAACAAAAATGGTCTCAAAGATAGACATAGAAATATATGCTTCTTAAATTGTTTTGACCCTTTTTTTTGAACTACTATCTTGTGTTGATCACATTTCCCTAAAAGTGTTTCTTCTAAATCTTTTTTATTAATGAGAAATTGATTTTTTTGTAGAGGGTCTAAATTACCACAAAATTGGTTTTTTTACTAAAAAACTAGTGTTAATTTTAAAAATTAATATAATAATATTTGTGACTAAAAAAAAGATTGATCAACAAATAAATTGGTCAGACCAATTTATCACCTAAGTGATCCTAAGAACTCATTAATGCGAAATTGATATTAATTAATTAGTTAATATCAATTCCTATCACCACTGACATGAATGAGAAATTCAGTATTCTAGGCCAAGTTTTGACATTAGATACCACCTAGTACTTGTCAAGCATTTTTTATTATAACTTTTGCATTTGGCACCACAACTGATATCTTGAGGTCTTGGGTTTCATATTATGAAATAATTAAGTTGCATCTCACATTGGTTACATTTGTATGCTTGATTAACTTTTAATCAAATGCAAACCAAAGCATTAAAATTTTACATTCTCGTGACAATAAACCTATCTGTTGCTTGAGCTATACACATAGTTATTCAACAACAGTCAATCGTTACAATGTTTGAGCATACCATGCAAGATGATCAAGGTGGAGCTAGTTGTTGTGGGTAGGTTGCACCACTTGGTGAGTTGGAGGAGACATTTGGGGAGAGCTTTCTCTACATGATAAGGTCCCCATGCCTTATTGCAAGCTTTCTCTACATTATAAGGCAACTTTGAGAAAACCCACAATTAGGGTAAGTTTACTTTGCATCATAGGGCACCTATGATCATAAGACAAGTTGAAGAAAACCCACAATTAGGGTAGCTTACTTTGCATCATAAGGCATAATTTGAAAATACATAGACATCTCAAGGTGAGATATCTAAGATCAAAGAAGTTTTTAAGAGATGTAAGAGAGCACATTTGAGGTATACCAATGAAGGGAAATCAATTTGGTAAAAAATTAATTGGATTTTTCCAATGTAGATAGATCATGGAGCCAAAGTTGTAATGTAAGTGATGAAGACTAAGAAATGAAGAGAAAGGAAACCAAAAATCTAGAAATATTGATGTCATAAAAAAGTAGTGCATTCAAGAAGGGCTTGGCAATTTGGTAAAATCTTTGTTGATTGTTTAAACAACCTTGACAATAAGTTGATGCTGTACTCCTTTTTGCCAATAAGTCTCACATAAGAATTATAGTTTCACACACACACACACACACACACACACACACACACACACACACACACACAAAGTCAAAGTTTGTCTCAAAGATAGAGAATATAAATTAGGGCATGAAGATATGGAAATAATTGGTAGAAATGAAGCTAAGAAAATAGTATTGGTAGTGCTCATGGGCTTGTGAGTATGAATTTACATTCAAACTCCATACAAGTGGCAAGTCTCTTGGAGATCAAACTTCTATCCCTCGAGAACTTGAAGAGCCAATAAGATGTATCACCACACTTGTACACCAATTAGACACAATGGTTTAAAGAGGTTGACACTAGTGTGATTGACACATGTTAGGGGTAAAGGCGCCTCCGTCTAGCCGCTTATGTGAAAGGTGAGAAGGATCGAAGCTTGCACTCGAGAGCTATGGCGGGAGAGCAAGAGCAAGAAAGAGAGAGACAAGAAATGGGAATTTCAACAGTCACGATGTGTGACCGGGCTTTCCTCTATTCAAACTGTCACTAAAAGAATAAAGAATAAAGTGACGGTGACAGGCACCCGCCACTTGTAGTGTGTAGTGGTGGTGACTGTTAGTGTAGTAATACACGAGCGGCTAGGCGAAGGCACCTTTACCCCCAACAATCTCGCACTTAAATGTGAATCTGCCCTAGTGAGGAGTGAAAAGAAAAAGAAAAAATATAGTATAACATGTACACATGTACAACAGGATGAGGAAAGACGTCATCTCATTCCACACCCATCAACCTCCTGAGGAAGGCAAAGCTCTCTGTAGAGAGGCTTTTCTGAGCAGATCTGCACGATTCTGGTTAGTCGAGATCTTGACAAGGTCAACAGACTTGTCCTCAACGACCCCACTTATGAAGTGATACCTCACCTCAATGTGTTTCGTCTTCGCATGAAAGACCGGATTCTTAGCTGACTGAATAGCACTCATAGAATCCGAATGCAGTGTAGGAGTAGCATCAATTCCAAGGTCAGCAACCAAACGACCCAACCAAATGGCCTCCTTACAAGCCTCAGTGGCTGCAACATACTTGGCCTCTGTAGTGGAAAGGGCCGAGCATTTCTGCACCCTAGACATCTAAGAAACAACACCTCTAGCATAGGTGAATATATAATCGGAAGTGGATTTCCTACTATTTGCATGTCTTGCATAATCAGAGTCAGTGTACCCCACGACTCCTGTATCCTAGCTGCCATAGCATATGCACATATCTGCAGTGCACTTCACGTACCTCATGATACCCTTCACGGCATCCCAATGCTTCTTGCCAGGTGTAGCCATATAGTGTGCCACAACACCAACTGCAAAGGCAATATCTAGTTGAGTGGCTATCATGGCATACATAAGACTGCCCACTGCGGATGCATAGGGAATCTTGGCCATCTCGACCCTCTGCTCATCTGTCTGTGGACAATCGGCTTGTGATACGTTCACATAAGAAGGCAATGGACAGCCAATAGGCTTTACGTCCTGCATGTGGAAGCGCTTAAGGACTTTATGAATGTACTCCCTTTGTGACACGTAGAGGAGTCCATGATGCCTGTCGCGTCTAATGGGCATACCAAGTATGTGAGTGGCTTGTCCCAGATCTTTCATCTCAAAGCTCTTTTTGAGCTGAGCCTTAAGAGCATCTAGCTCATCATGAGCTTTTCCTGCTATTAGCATATCATTCACATAGAGTACAAAAATCAATAAAGAACCATCACGGGCTTTCTTCGTGTAAAGACACGAATCCATAGCACTCCTGCTGTAGCCCTGTGACTGCATAAAGGCATCAAACTTATGATACCACTCCCTAGGTGTCTGCTTCAAGCCATAAAGACTTTTCTTCAATTTGCATACTAGGTGCTTCCTGCCAGGTTCTGCAAAGCCCTTAGGCTGCTCCATGTAAATCTCATCATGTAAGTCCCCATGTAAGAAAGCCGTCTTGACATCCATCTTGTATAAATTCAAGTCAAGCTGAGCAACCAAAGCCAAGATTAAGCGCAGGGTGGTCATCTTAACCACATGAGAAAAGACCTCATCAAAGTCCACACCATGCTCCTGCTTAAAACCCTTTGCTACCAATTTAGCCTTGTATGCCGGCTTGGGGTGTCTAGGGGTACCTTTTAGCTTGTACACCCACTTGCATGGCAAAGCCTTCTTGCCCTTAGGCAAGGAAACCAAATCCCAAGTCTCATTCTTATGCAAGGAGTCTATCTCAGACTGCATAGCTCTCTCCCAGGAGTGACTGTCATCCCTGCACATAGCCTCATCATAAGTGAAAGGCTCTCCTACATCTGTAACCAAGACATAATGCATCGAGGGCTGAAATTTATCAGTTGGACGTCAGTCTCTAGTAGACTGTCTCATGGCAGCCTCTCTTGCTTGCCCAACTACCTGCCTAACACCCTGACCATGAGCATATGCTGCAGAGCTGTAGGCTGTCCAACTGGCTGTGTGGGAGCCCTCGGCTCCTCCTGAAATATGACCCTGCAGATCTCAACAACTCGCTCAGGCTGCCTATGCATCTTGTCTTCATGGAAGACTACATCATGACTGTGGATGATTTTTCGCGCCTGCGGGTCTCAGAGACGGTAATCCATATCACCTGCATCCCCATAACCAAGGAAAATGCATTTGACACTCTTAGGATCCACCTTACTTCTCTTGTCTGTGGCACATGGCAAAATGCCTCACATCCAAAGACACAGAGATGCGCATAAGAGGGAGGTTTTCCAGTCCATACCTCCTCGGCAACCTAGAAATCCAAACCACTAGAAGGTGATCTGTTTATGATATGCACAGCTATACTAACTGCCTCAGTGCAAAAGCTCTGTGGTAGGCCTGCGCGGCTAAGCATACTACGTACACGCTCCTGGATGGTTCTATTCATCCGCTCAGCCAAACCATTTTGGGGGGGGTGTAGGGGGCGATCAACTGATGCTTAATACCCCTCTCATCACATAACTACTCAAAAGCACGTGAGACATACTCACCCCCATTATCTGCCCTTAGGCATTTTAGGCTATACCTAGACTGGTTCTCAACCAATACAAGCCATCTTTGAAACACAGCCAAGACATCAGATTTTAGCTTAATGGGATAAGCCCAAACATTCCGTGAAAAATCATCAATGAAAGTAACAAAATACTTGGCACCACCCATAGACTAACAAGGCATGGGCCCACAAATATCCGAATGTACCAATGCCACGGGCTCACTCATGTGTGGCCTACCAAACTTCTTATGCGTAGACCTAGTCTGCTTGCCATAAAGACCATGCTCACATGAATCAAAACATGCATAATCAAGGAGCGGTAAGTTCTACAAACCGGAAAGCATTTTCATTTCCTTCAAAGACATATGGCCCAAACGGGCATGCCAAAGAGATACATGTGGGATAGAACCCACATACAAAACATGATCAAGGGAAGAAGTGGATACAATCAAGGGATAGAGGTTTCCATCCTTGGCACCTCTCGCAATCACAAGTCTGGCACGAGTGATCTTCCATGCAGAGTCTCCAAATGATGCATGATAACCTGCGTCATCAAGTTGTCGAGCTGACATGAGACTGCATGTCAAAGCAGGTATATGATGTACACCTTGCATAACAAAACTGCTGCCAGAAGAAAACTACAGCCTAACATTACCAATGCCCACAATATCAAGAGAGCTGTCATCACCCAAGCGCACAGAACCCGAAATAGTACGGTATGAATGAAACTACTCTCGGCAAGGTGTCACATGAAAGGACGCACCTGAGTCCAAGAGCCAACACTGTTCATACATAGAGTGTATCTTTATCATCTGCGAAGCACTAGAAGGCCAACACTGTTCATACATAGAGTGTATCTTTATCATCTGCGAAGCACTAGAAGAAGCTGCAAGGATATAATCATCATCAATATCCTTAGGCTGCATAACATTGATCTCTTCAATTTTAACACTGGACTTTGCAGGCACTATGCTACGATCAGAAGACTTATCATGCACTTTGTCTTTCCCTTTATCTTTACACCTTTCATTGCGCAGTTCATGGCATTGTGGCTTAATATGGCCATTTTTCCCATAGTGGTGACATGTAACATCTGCATTCGTACCACGGGATTTGCTACGTGACTTCCCACGAGACTTGGACCGAGATTTCTGAGAATCCCGTCCACGGCCACTGCCATTGCCATTGCCATGCTTTCCATATCCATCATTCCTGCCTCTAACTGTCATAGCATGCGACACACGAGAGGCATCCAAATTCTTACGGTTAACCTCTTCTTGCAGAAAAGCACTCTCAACATCAGATAATTTCAAGGTAGCACTAGAGGCACATAATGCAGTGCAGAATACATCCCATGACTCATTAAGAGTACCAAGCAAGAAAAGAGGACTGACATCCTCTGCAAAAGTGATGTCTTGCGACGTCAAGTTCTTGAGTATAGCATGGAACTGGCTCAAGTGAGCAGACATAGTCACATTCTCCTTCATGCGCAGATCCATAAGCTGCTTCAGCAAATACATCAGACTCGCTGGACTTTTCTTGTCATAGAGATTCTTGACTTTATCGCACAATTGCCATGCACTCTTTTCTTCCTCAAATACATTGTAATGAACCTGTTCTGTGAGAGATAATCTAATAGTGGACTTGCATAACTCATCAAGCTCAAGCCATTCCTCATCTGGCATAGTTACAGGCGGATGCTTGCTCAACCTCAATGGTTTGATATGTGATTTTTGCACCAGCACCTGCCAAATTTGACTCTTCCAATAAGAGTAGTTCGTACCATCAAGCTTAGTGATGTTGAAAATAGCATGATCAGTGGACGAACTCGCCATAATGCACGCTAGAAGACTATAGATAGTTCAAAATTGCTTGCTGTTTACTGCAGAAAATGATCGAAGAATCACCAAAATCGAGAGAAAATGGCGAGAAAAGTGTAACCAAAGCTATTGCCCACCAAGTACTAGTGAAAGTACATGATTTTAGAATATTTCAGCATGAAAAATCCATGTCAGTGTCTGGAGTTATATGCTTGCTGTAATAAATGGCAACAGGGTACTATGAGAGGCAATTGTGGACCAAATCAGTGCACCAAGTCAAGAAATGACAGCCAAGACATGACCAGCCATAAACAGGCATAAATCAGCACCAAATAGTCATCAAGACCATGAGCAAACACCCAAATATATCACCAAAGCATCCGTCAATGAGTAGCCATACCCCCTGGACAATAGGGCAAAGTATATATAACACTGATAAGACCTGACACCAATAGGTGTATGCTCACAAGAGTGCAAAGCCCAAGCTCAGGTCAAAAGCAACTCTAAGATATCAGTGCATGAACCATGCAACATTTAAGTGTAAGAGATCCCAAAGTCTTAAGTATCTGCAAAATGCTCAAAATAGCATAAACCTCCTGCTCAATGTCGGTCAAGCATACAAGATGCTCCCATTGGCTCAAAAGGCGAATAAACAAGCTCAACAGCTCAAGCAAACCAAGTCAAAGTACCAAAGACAGGTAACCAAGACAATGCCTCAATAGCATCCAAGGTCGTAATGGAAAAAGCCAAGTCGTAACGAAAAAATCCAAGTCAATGTCCAACTGCTCAAGGGAATACTCAAATGAATGTCGAGACAAGCTGAAAGAACTGCCATTCACAGCCAAAGCATAAAGCATTCACCAAGACATCATAACCCGTACTGGGTAGCCTAGGCATAAACCATGTCATGGATGAAATGCCAACTGCAAAGAAGTGACAATCAAACCCAAATCGAGCTCTAATCTCAACTCAAAAGCATTCCGGAGCATAAATAAGACATGTGGCATAGTCCAAATACATCATGACATCATACTGAGTAGCCGGGAGCATCCCGTGACCAATAGGCATAACCCAACTGTAGCATAAATAGCTTCAGCCCTAAAGTTTCCAGCAGCATATAACCTCTATAAACTGAGCAAATCAGTGCTCAATCCAAGCTCAAATCCATTGGCAAACCATAGGCATACATTCCCATATGTATAGGCACCAACCGAGCATAGTCGAGCATCAAATGCCAAGACCTGTAAGCATAAAATTGAAGTAACAAGTGGCTGCCCTATTTTGGACAAATCTGGGATTGTTCAAAATAGTCAATGGTTGAGCTAAATCAGCTCCAAATGCGTCTCATATAAGAGGCATAACATCCACAAGTGATCCGGTATCAATAGACATTAGTAGAAGCATCACATAAGCCATAGGCATACAAATACATGCTGTCTCAGACCTGAAATCTATTGCAGAATATTTTACCATTAGAATTTGGCAAATCCAACATCACCATTGCATTCGGAGCATGCCAAAACCCCAAATTAGACTCTTACCTTTGCCTGAATCGGGTTCCGAATGCCCGAGATATGACAAAAAGAGTGATTTTTGGGCCAGATTTTGAAACAAGCGTAAAAAAAACGTGAGTTGGCTGGGGGGGTCTGCTGTCCCATGTGTCAACAATGGGGCCCAAAGGGGGCACAAATGGGGATCAAAGAAGGCCTACACCAAGCCTCAACAAGCCTTGATAGGTTGGAAGCAAGATCTAGGTGAAGGAAGCTCCAAGAGATGTGAGCTATGGCTGCCCACAACCTGTGAAAACCTTGTTTACCTAGACCTGTGGACTGCGGTAAATCTCTAAAATAATGAAGCAATACCTCAATGTCAATGCCCTAATAGTGTCTCAATAGGTCGGGAAGAAGCTCGGGAAGCCGGGGAGTGACGGAAGCTCAAGAGAATGAGCTATGGCTGCCGGGAAGGAGGCCTAATGCAAGTGGGGAGTCAATGGGAAGCTGAGAATGCCACGAGCCAAGCTCAAGAGTTAGAAGTCGTACTTTGATACTAGTTGAAAGGTGAGAAGGATTGAAGCTTGCACGTGAGAGCTATGGCGAGAGAGCAAGAGCAAGAAAGAGAGAGACGAGAAATGGGAACTCCAACAGTCACGATATGTGACCGGGCCTTCCTTTATTCAAACTGTCACTAAAAGAATAAAGAATAAAGTGACGGTGATGGGCGCCCGCCACTTGCAATGTGCAGTGGCGGTGACTATCAGTGTAGTAATACACGAGCGGCTAGGCGGAGGCGCCTTTATCCCCAACATTGTGTATTACTACACTGACAGTACCGGCGCCTGGACATTGTAGGTAGCAGGTGCTACTCACCGTCACTATTTTCTTAATTCTTTTAGTGACAGATGAATAAAGGAAAGACCGATCACACATTGTGACTGTTTGAGTTCCCACATTGTGAGTCTCTCTCTCTCTTGCTCTTGCTCACTCACCATAGCTCTTTTATGCAAGCTTCGATTATTCTCACCTTTCAACTGGTATCAGAGCATGGTTGCTTGAGCATTCGAGCTTGGTTCGTGACTCCTTTAGCATTCATTCAAATTCCTACACCATTGGTTCTCACTTTTAGCAGCCATATTTGACTCCTTCGAGCTTCAATCACTCCCCGGCTTCTCGAGCACCTACCTGGTCCATTTGGGCACCCTCATGGCATTCCTTTAGAGGTATTGAAGCATTCTTTTGAGTGTTTATTTCAGTTTGTAGGGTACATCAGGAAGGGGCAGCCATAGCTCCAACCATTGGAGCTCCCCCATTTCATATCTTGACTCGTGTTAATTAGGCTCAACAAGGCTTTGTGTAGTCCTTGTTTAGACCCTACTTGAGCCCCCCTTCCACCCCATAAACGCCATGTGGACTAGTAAGAGCATACCCAACAACATCGGCCCTATTTGTGACAACTTGAAGACATGCAAAAATTTATTTTTTTTACTTTAGCTCTCCATTGGCACTCATTGGCAGCTTGAAAACACTTCATTTGTCACTTGGGAACACCCCTTGATGCTCGGCATTGGTGGTTATCATTGGCATTGATTTATGGACTGATTTACCTCAGTCCAGGACTGTTTTCCATAGTCCATAGGCAGCCAAAACAGTGTTACATCAGCACTTCATGCTTATGCTTGGTTGGCATTGACCTTTGATGCCCGGTTGGTCCCGAATGGTCCCTGAATGTTAATGGAATGTATGCCTATGGATTGGCCATCATTTGGAGCTGATTTAATGGCCTGAAATACTCAGTTTTACACAGTAAATCATTGATGTGCACTCCAAGTCTGAAGCTTATTTAGTCACTTTATGCTTTGCCTATTGGTCCATGGATGCTTCCTAGGTGTTTCATATGACTACTTAGATGCAAACGAAGGTTAGCAAATGCTTTAGATGGTTCCGGAATGTATTTTGAGCCTTGTTTAAGCTCCATATTGGTTGGCATTTACTTGACATTGCTCTACACTGGCATGCTTTGTGATAGAGGCTATACCTATGGTCTATGTATGACTCGTTGATACATGCTTGATCCTTATGTTACCTATACATGCTAGTTACATTGTTTGGACTTGAATGCTACTGGAGCTTTGTTTGGGCTTGAAATTGGATATTCTAGAGCTTATTTTGGTCTTGCTTTGGCTTGTCAGAGATTGATTGGGATTGTCTTCATGACATTGGATGCTATCATTGGATACTTGACTGCTCATCTGCTCTAGATGCCTTACTGATGTATGATCTTGGATACTCCGCCACTGGTGCTCTTACATGCTTTGTTTGAGCTTATTTTCTTAACACTTACGGCTTTTGTGCCAGTGGGAGCGTCTTTGTATGCTTATTAGACATTGAGTGGTGTGGGTTATGCATATTGAGCTTTTGGATCTTTGAGACCGGGATCACCTCGTGAATGATGTATGCTTGATATACCTTGATTCGTGTAGATGTACTTGGTCTGATTCGACTTTGTATTCATTGAGCAGACACCTAGGTCTTGGTAGTGGTATGTACATTTTGCCCTGTTGATTGAGGGGTATAATGACTTTACTGATGGAGTTTGTTTAACATGCTTGGGTGTTGGCTCATGTCAGTTTGACTGTTACATGCTTGTTGATGCCTACTTGATATTGGTTTTGCATTGACAATCACTGATTGACTTTAAATATTGGGTTTTGCCTACTGTTAGCTCTCATTGTACACTGCTGTCATAAATTACATCAAGCATATATCTTTGGATTGTTATGTATTTTTCATGTTGAAGCATCCTAGTTTGATTTACTTTTGATGGTACTTGGTGGGAAATATCATTATATACTCATTTCTCGCCATTTTGCCTTGGTTTTGGTGATTTTTTTGTCATTTTCTATAGTTTACAACAAGTAGTTTTGAACTATTCGCACTATTTCAGCTTGCAATATGGCATCTTCTTCCATTGACCTCGATGGTATAAATTATGCATATTGGAAGAGCCAAGTTTGGCAGGTAGTATTGGTGTAGAAATCACAGAGAAAGCCACCAAGGTTGAGTGGAGAGTAGCCTGAAACTATGACTAATGACAAATGGATGGAGCTTGATGAGTTATGCAAGTCCCCTCATCTTGTCTCTCACTGAACATGTGCATTACAATGTGGTTGAGGAAGCATAGAGTGCTTGGCAGATTTGGGATAAGATCAAGAACCTCTATGATAAGCAAAGTCCTGCAAGTCAAATGTATTGACTGAAACAATTCATGGATCTCCGCACGAGAGAGAATGTGACCATGTCAGCTCATCTGAGCTAGTTTCATGCTATTCTTAAGAACTTGGTTTCGCACGGCATTGATTTCAAAGAGGATGTCACTCCATTGTTCTTGCTTGGAACTCTTAATGAGTCTTGGGATGTATTCCGTACTGGCTTATGTGCTTCTACCACTACTCTGAAGCTATCTGATGTTGAGAGCTCTCTTCTACATGAAGAGATAAATCGTAAGAATTTGGATGCCTCTTGTGTGTCTCATGCTTTGACAGTTAGAGGCCAACATGATGGAATACAAAGAGTGACCATGGTAATGGCTGTGGATGGGATTCACAGAAATCTCAGTCCAAGTCATGTGGCAAGTCGCATAGTAAGTCTCGTGGGAGAAATGCAAATCTGACTTGTCTCATCATTGTGGGAAGAAAGGCCATAGTGTCATGAATTGCGCAATGAAAGGCATAAAGACACGGGGAAAGAGAAAGCACATGAAAAGTCTTTTGATCGTAGCATAATACCTGCTAAGTCAAGTATTAAAATTGAAGAGATCAATGTTATGCAGCTTGAGGATAGTGATGGGGATTATATCATTGGAGCAGCTTCATCTAGTGTTTCGCAGATGACAAAGATACACTACATGTATACACAATGTTGGCTCTTGGATTCAGGTGCATCCTTTCATGTGACACCTTGCCGAGATTGGTTCCATTCATACCGTTCTATTTCGGGTTCTGTGCACTTCGATGATGACATGTCTCTTGAGATTATCAGCATTGGTGATGTTAGGCTACAGTTTCCTTCATTGTATCTTTTGGAGACTCTGCATGGGAGATTACTAGTAGCAGGCTTGTGCTTGTGAGAGGTGCCAAGGCTAGCAGCCCTTACCCCTTAGTTGTTTCTCGATCTACAGTTGATCATGCTTTGTCTGTGGGGTCTTTACCTCATGTGTCTCTTTGGCATGCCCATTTGGGGCACATGCTCATTAAGGGAATGAAAATGCTTTTTGGTTTCCAGTACTTACCGCCCCTTGACTATTCTCATTTTGATTCTTGTGATCATTATCTTTATGGCAGGCAGACTAGGTCTACGCATAAGAAGTTTGGTATATCGCGCATGAGTGAGCCCTTGGCTTTGGTTCATTATGATGTTTGTGGATCCATGCCCTGTCAGTCTATGGGTGGTGCAAAGTATTTTATTACTTTCATAGATGATTTTTCACATAAAGTATGGGCCTATCCCATAAAGTAGAAGTCCGATGTCTTGGCAGTTTTTCAGAGATGGCTTGCTTTGGCAGAAAACCAGTTTGGGCATAGGCTGAAATGCCTTAGGATAGATAATGGGGGTGAATATGCATCATGTGATTTTGAGAAGTTATGTGATGAGAGGGGTATTAATCGTCGGTTGACTGCCCCTTACACCCTCCTAAGAATGGTATGGCTGAGTGGATGGATAGGACCATCCAGGAAAGGGTTCCTAGTATGCTTAGCCATGCAGACCTACCCCAACACTTTTGGGCTGAGGCAATTACGATTGCCATGCATATCATTAATAGATTTCCCTATAGTGGCATTGATTTTTAGCTTGTAGAGGAGGTATAGATAGGAAAGCCTCCCTCTTATGCACATTTATGTGTCTTTGGATGTGAGGCATTCTGCCATGTGCCCAAGGACAAGCATAACGAGTTGGATCCTAAGAGTGTTAAATGCATATTCCTTGGTTATGGAGATGCATGAGAGATGGGTTATCATCTATGAGATCCACAGGTGCGGAAAGTCATCCGCAACCATGATGTAGTCTTCCATGAAGACAAGATGCATAGGCAGCCTGAGAGAGTCATGGAGATATGTAGGGCTATATTTCACAAGGAGCCACATGCTCCCGTACAGCCAGCTGGACAACCTGCAACATCAGTTAGCAGATGCTCATAGCCAGGGTATTGGACAGAATGTTGGGCAGGCAACAGAGCCTGTAGTGTGGTGTTTTACTAGAGATAGACACCCACTTGATAGATTTGAGCTCTCCATGCACTATGTCTTGGTTAGAGATGTAGGAGAGCCTCTCACCTATGATGAGGATATACGCAGGGGTGATAGTCACTCCTAGGAGAGGGCTATGCAGTCTGAGATAGACTCCTTGCATAATAATATGACTTGGGATTTGGTTTCCTTGCTTGCTGGCAAGAAAGCTCTGCCATATGCAAGTGGGTGTACAAGCTAAAAAGTACCCCTGGACACCCCAAGTCGGCATACAATGCTAGATTGGTAGCAAAGGATTTTAAGCAGGAGCATGGTGTTGAGTTTGATGAGGTCTTCTCTCCTGTGGTTAAGATGACCACCATGCACTTAGTCTTGGCTTTGGTTGCATAGCTTGACTTGGACTTGTACCGGATGGATGTCAAGATGGCTTTCTTACATGGGGACTTGCATGATGAGATTTACATGGAGCAACCTAAGGGCTTTGCAGAGCTTGGCAGGGAGCACCTAGTGTGCAAGTTGAAGAAAAGTCTTTATGGCTTGAAGCAGGCACCTAGGGAATAGTATCATAAGTTTAATGCTTTTATGTAGTCACAAGGCTACAGCCATAGTGCTATGGATCCGTGCTTGTACACAAGAAATCCCGTGATAGATCTTTGCTTATTTTGGTACTCTATGTGGATGGCATGCTACTAGCAGGGGAAGCTCATGTGATAAGCTAGATGCTCTTAAGGCTCAGCTCAAGAAGAGCTTTGAGATGAAGGATCTAGGATATCCCTTTCACATACTTGGTATGTGTATTAGACACGATAGGCATTAGAGACTCCTCTACTTGTCACAGAGGGAGTACATTCATAAAGTCCTTGAGTACTTCCACATGCAGGACATAAAGCCTATTGGCTATCCATTCCCTTCTTATGTGAAGGTATCAGAGGTCGATTTCCCGTAAACAAATGAGCAGAGGGCCGAGATGGCCAAGATTCCCTATGCATCTACAGTGGGCAGTCTTGTGTATGCCATGATGGCCACTCATCCAGATATTGCCTTTGTAGTTGGTGTTGTGGCATGCTATATGGATACACCTGGCAAGAAGCATTGGAATGTCGTGAAGGGTATTATGAGGCACTTGAAGGGCATTGCAAATATATGCATATGCTATGGTAGCTAGGATATAGGAGTCGTGGGGTACATTGACTTAGATTATGTAGAACATGCAGATAGTAGGAAGTCCACTTCTGGCTGTGTTCACCTATGCTAGAGGTCATGTCTCTTGGATATCTAGGGTGTAGAAGTGTACGGCTCTTTCCACACTGAGGCCAAGTATGTTGCAATCATTGAGGCTTGCAAAGAGGCCATATGGTTAGGCTGTTTAATTCATGACCTTGGTATTGATGCTATCCCTACATTGCATTCGGATTCTATGTGTGCTATTTAGTTAGCCAAGAATTTGGTCTTTCATGCGAAGATGAAACACATTGAGGCGAGGTATCACTTCATATGTTGGGTCATTGAGGACAAGTCTGTTGACCTTGTCAAGTTCTCAATTGATCAGAATCCTGTAGATCTGCTCACCAAAAACCTCTCTATGGAGCACTTTGCCTTCCTTAAGGCATGGGATGAGATGATGCCTTTCCTCATACTATTGTATATGTGTACATGTTGTACTGTCTTTTCTTTTTCTTTTTCACTCCTCACTAGGGCAGATTTACCTTTAAGTGGGAGATTTTTGGGGGTAAATACGCCTCTGCCTAGCTACCTATGTATTATTACACTGACAGTACTTACGCCTGCACACTGCAGGCGGTGGGTACCTCTCTCTCTCTCTCTCTCTCTCTCTCTCTCTCTCTCTCTCTCTCTCTCTCTCTCTCTCTCTCTCGCTCTCCTGCCATAGCTCTCTCATGCAAGCTTCGATCCTTCTCACCTTTCAACACAATAGTTTCAACTACCATAAAGATAGTTGCTTCAAGGAAATCTAGCCATTTGGAAGACCTTTTAAGCATGAATCGAAGGGAATCAAGAAGATGGGAGACACATAGAAAGAGAAAGTAGACTTGTCCTTAGGACCCTAAGAGAGCCATTGGAGTTAGGACCTTTTGGGAAGGGGCTGAACTCCATGTAGACTTTAAAATTTAGCTCTAGGGAATATAGAAGGCATTATAAATATATGAGTTGAAAGGGAAGTGCTTAAGGATTGGCCGATACAATTCACAAGTGTAGTCCAACTTAATCTTTCTTGAGTGAAACCTAAGGGAGTGCTCAAGAATTGACCAATACAAATTGCAAGAGTGTGGTAATGCAAGGTTTAGATTGTGACCTCATTCTAGGAGGGCATATGATACATATGCTACACTCATAGAAGATAGGGGTAATACCTTCACGTTATTTGGCAATGGGACACACATGCATAGAGATGTATACTTAGAAAACCTTCCATATACATCGAGATGATATATCCAAACTATCATAGGACACAAAGAGCTTGTATAAAATTTTACAAGGTAAACAATGCATGCAAAATCCAAGGGACAAGCAAGTTTAGATGTCATGTTCTAGCTACTTTAGACTTGCCATTCACTAAAGTGAATGCTTTTAAGGTAGCTAACAAAGAGCTGGATATGAAAAGATCCCCATAACAAAAGCACTTGTGCATCATATCCCCATAAACAATGACTTAGGTACTCAGAGTGAAATTAGAGTGTTCCACTCCTAGCACAAATGTAGCAACACAATTGACCATAGTGAGAGTAGCCTAGTTAACCAAGCTTGACCCCAAAGACAAACCAATCGTGCTACCAAGCTATCTCATGATTAGGTTAGATGCAAAGAGAGAGTTCATATTGGATGCTCTCATTGACGAAGGTGCCAATCATAACAACTTGACCTACAAAGCTTAAACTAAAATAAGCCAACTTTACATTAGTGCATATAGCTAACAAAATCAAGTCATATGGAAGTAAGCCTTATTGTTAGAAAAGTGCAGGATTATGAAAAAAAATTTGCCTACCATATTCTATGTATTGTTTGATTATCACAATGTTGGGAGAATATTTTTTGATAGGTAATTTAGGTTCAAGAAAGAACAAAGGCAAACAAGAAGCTAAAATAATTAATCAATTAATCATTGACTTTAGGTTATTGTGTGAGATTGCAGCTTAAGAATAACATAGCTTACTGGTGTCTTAGTTACTTAGTAATTTATTTAAACAATGTAGGTTTTGAATAAAGATTACTAATAAATAATAATTTGGAATTTAAATAAATAAAAGTAAAAGCTGTTAATCTCAATAATAGCTTCTTGAAGGTTAATGATATGAAGTAGAAACTAGATGGGAAGTATTGAAGAACCAAAAAGAGAAGGGGATTTCAATGGCTCAAAACATATAGAACTAAAAAGGAAAGGGGATTTCAACAACTATATGTTGATGAAAGTGCTCATTAAATAGACTTGTTTAGTGTGGGTTCAACTTTAATGTCTCCACTAAATGAAATTTATTCTCTAAGTAGATGTACATGTTTGCTAAGCTTGGGGGGCAAATCTATCAATATTTAAAAGTGATATGATACAAGCTACATAAATTGCACACTAAAATTGTACATTGTTAAAATTGAATGGTCTATTATGCAAAGTTGCAAAAATAATATTAAATTATTGTATGATGCATCAAAAAATCATGAATATGTGATCATAATCATAGCCAATTTTTCTTATGAAGCTAACGTCTAACTATATTGCAATGCAAAGGTAACACACTAGAAAGACATTGAAGGTGATGTTGAAAGCCAAACATACCAAAATTTGACAAAGCATGGACTAAAATGGGAATAACTGATGTAACTAACTCACAAGTAGAGTATATGCGATGTGGGCACAATTTTAGAGAGGGAACCTTTTGCATTAAGAAACATCTTCTACAATTAGTAGGGAATGTTGTAGCTTATACCAATCCATTCAATAATGTAAAACTCTTCTTTTGAAAGTTGAGAAGAAAGATTGTCATAGAATAAAAGAAGCTAAATATCCTCACACCAATAACCTTGAAGGAGTAGAATAAGTAGTCACATAGAGTTGAGGAGATTGATGAGGGGAGTGTGCTACACTTGTTCAATATGGTAGTTGGCAAGTTGCTCTCAAGCAATAGGCTTATCAGGCAATCCTCGCTAAATGAAACTAGTGCATGATCTTCTCATGCAAGTCAAATCTTGCAACAACAAGAAAGGAATTAGGGCATGGTTTGAAAATGTTGCACTCAAAGTACACACAAGATTTTGTTGTATGTGACATCTTACGCAATGTCATGACGGAGTCCTCCATGATATTCCCCTACTATCATATGTGACCCTTTGAGGTCAATGTGATTCTAGGTGTTCAATTGTATTGTTGAAAAGCATAAGATGCCCACTTTTGGTTGAAGTAATGCAAAAACTTTTAGTTAAACACAAAAAGCATTGAATTTCAATAAATTTGTTACTTTTTTATAGAACTAGTATACCTATTAAAGACCTAGATGCCTCTATGGCCTTGCTCTACTCATTTGTGAGGGTGTCAATTTTTTTTCTAAGAGTTATGCAAAAATATTTCCATTTGGCCTAGTCTTACCTTATGCTAAAGGGTGGAAGATTGATTGAGAAGCATTTAAGGGCCATATAGTTGGATTGCATAATCATTGGTCTCTTTAATAATTTGTTTGCCCATGAGGATACATCCTAGGTGTGGCAAGCTCTATAGCCATGCCCCAATCAATGACACTAATGAACACTCTACTTCATGATTTGGAAAAGTGAAACATGATGTCCTTTACTTGTAAGTCTTATGTAGTAATTTATATATGTAAAATGCTCATTGTGTACACAAAGCCACACACTAAAGATAGGATGTTTACTTGGATATGTTCAAACCACTCATCATCTTGGGGTAATTCAAAAATTTATATTAAATGTAGAGCTAGGATTTATCTTTGAATTGGCCATATCAATCTAATGTTGGAGATTGGAGCCATTCCAAAGACAAGCACTAGTAGAGGTCCTCGATCTCAAATACACAAAGCAACCCCAGCTAATGCAAAAGGATCTCTTTCTTTGTGGGTATGCATGCCATACACTTGCTCTAGTTGATTGTGTAGTGTAGAGATTCTTAGTTGTCAATGTTAACACTTGGCTAATGCAACATTAAAGGCTTTTTGGAACAAACTTTCATGGGGAAAGTCTCATACTATGATCAACTCAACATAAGGAGCAACTATGGGATTTTCTCAGTAGGTTGAGACTTTTGGCCCATTTCTTTGTATGCCATTCAAAGGTTTTAGAGCTTCTCTTTCACCTATATAGAGCATTATTTTGAATATTCTCAAGCAACTTCTCCCTTTCAATGTTTTCCAACACTTTCTTATTATCCCACTTGAAAATGAGTATCATTTTGCTTCACTAAGAGAGATCCCTATCCATTTCTCACCAATGTAAGCCATGAGAAACCCAAAGTATGAAGCCAAAGTATTGAAACACTTATTTTATCTTGAATGATATGTTTAACAACATTTTAAAGCCTTAAAACCAAAATTTTGTGATGAAGATTCATTTGCTCAATAGTTATACACAACCAAATCTATCCAATAATATCTCAATATACTAGTCTAGCATAAAGCAATACCTCATCACATTTCTTAAGCTGAAGGCCCCAATAATGATGCAATTGGCCCGAGTATGACATGTCAAAACCCAAATTCAACTTAGCCTTAAATCAATAGCGTCTCATTAGGACTAGTGAGAGTAGTATATCATTGGCATAAATCACAATGATTAGAGGCCCACACCTTAATATTTGACAAATAAGGTACTCTCGGTTGGACTATTCTAAAATCCACATGTTATCAAGAATGCATGTATCTTCTCACACCAAGCATGAGATCCTTGATTTAGATCATAGAATGCCTTTTTCAATTTCTTTTTCCGCCCCTTTTGAACAAAACCACAAGGCTAAAAAGCATATGCTTTCTCGTGTAAATCACTATTGAAGATTGTAGTTTTAAGATCAAAACTTATGTACATTCCAACCATTATGAGTTGCCAATGTAGAAATGCTACAATTTTTTGTTATATGATAAGTGGAAGAAAGGTTTCATCAAAATTAATGTCCTTCTATTAAGCATAACCCTTTGCCACAAGTATAGCCTTATAGATATCAATACTATCATCCTTTAACCTATAAACCCAATTGATACTAATGGCCTTTTTGCTAGGAGGCCAGTGACAATAGCACCATATTGATATCGCAAAGCAATAATCTAATTTTCTAAATTTGATGCCTCTTTAAAAGAAACAAGCTCATCCTAATCACATAATTTAAAATAGCCAATGCATAATGTTCTAATGCATAAAGAGACACTATGAGAGCAAGAAAAAGTACAACTAGATAAAGATGTATATAATTTACTATCATGCAATGTTTCTAGTTAGCCATTTTACTATAGTTTTCAAGTGTTCAATCTCTACTCTCTGGTTGAGAAGTGTATGTTTTACATCTACTTAAAAAATAGAGTATCATATTGAGCTTGTATAGCTCACGATATAGTGAACTATATGAAACAATTGTATCATCACAAAAGAGATCATGAGTTGATATCTGGCATCCAAAAATTTGACAATCAAGCCAATCTTGACAAATGCAAAAACTCATAGCAAATTTCTTGATCCCATCCTAAATTGGCTATGAGAGAGTCCAAGAAAGAAGAGGCTAATATAGCTATTATAATACCTCTCCATCTAATTAGAATATACAAATGATGTGTAGAACACAAAGTGAAAATTTAGTGTGTAATGAACTTGACTCTATTTTACATGATTCTTGTATTTTTTTGTGGATTTTGACGTGTGGTACTTTGACAAGGGTGCAAATAGCATAGTACTTTTCAACTAGTTTATTCATTGCCCCTAAGAATAGTATTGCTACATGTGCCAATAACTCCTCTTATCCTATTAAAGAAGTTGGCAAAATTACAATGATTGCTACTAATGGTAGTATTTACACATTTACAGATGCTTTAAGTAGGTAGTGGAGGTACACAAGGTGATCTTCGAAGAGGAGTCTTCTATTATAGTACAACTAGTTAGATAGCATGTTATAGTGGCCCACGATCATGATATTGGATAGGATGTACATGCCCCATATCCTATTTTGAGACAATCTACAAGAGATAGACATCAATATGATTCGTTTGAACCCTCTAGGGACTATGTTATGGTGACAGATTTTAGTGAGCCTCTTACTTATGAGGAGGCCATGGACAAAGGCGATGGTCACTCTTAGAAGAGAGATGTGCATTATGAGTTTCATTCATTGCAAAAAAATCATACATGGGATTTAGTTCCTTTGCCTAGTGGAAGACATGCATTGCCATGCAAGTGTTTATACAAGTTGAAGAGTATCCTAGACACCCTAAGCCAGCATATAAGAACAGATTCGTTGCTAAGGACTTTAAGCAGAAGCATGATGTTCAATTTGATAAAGTCTTTTTCATGTAGTCAAGATGACTACCTTGCAATTCGTTTTGGCCTTGGTTGCGCAGTTAGATCTACACCTTTATCAGATGGATGTGAAAATAGCTTTTCTACATGGTGACTTGTATGAGTATATCTATATGCATCAACTTAAGGGCTTTATGGGGAAAAGGACCAGGAACACCTAGTGTGCAAGTTGAGAAAGAGCCTTTATGGCCTTAAGTAAGTACCTAGGGAATGGTACCATAAGTTTGATACTTTCATGCATTCGTTAGATATGCTCAAGTGATATGGATCTATGTCTTTATACAAAGAAGGCTTGTGATGGTGGCAACCTTATTATCTTGGTACTTTATGTCGATAATATGTTGATAACTTGTTGGGAGAAGCTCATGATAAGCTGGATGCTTTGAAGACTCAACTTAAGAATAGCTTTGAGATGAAGAACATGAATCGTTCCTCACATATTCTTAGTATGTGTATCACGTTTGATCATTCCAAGGGGCTCCTTTACTTGTCACAATAGAAATACATACAAAAGGTGCTTGAGGGATTCCATATGTAGGATATTAAGCCTATTGACTATCGTTTACATTCCCATATGAAGGTCAATCAAGCTGATTGTCCCCAATCAAACAAGTAGAAGGTCAAGATTCTTTATGCATCTACAGTGGGCAGCTTGATGTATGCCACGATAGATAGTCACCTTGATATACCATTTGTAGAGGGAGCTGTGGTGACACTATATGCAATACTTGGCTAAAAACATTGGGATGCTGTGAAGAGTAACATGAGGTACCAAAAAGGCACTACAAATATTTGCATTTTCTAGGGTGGCCATGATATTATAGTTGTGGGTTACACTAACTCTAACTATTCAAGACATGTAGATAATAGAAAGTCCACCTCTTGGTATGTCTTCACTTTTGCTAAAGATGTTGTTTCTTAGATATCCAGGGTGTAGAAATGCACCACCTTATCTATTAATGAGGGGGTAGAGTATATTGCAGCCACTAAGGCTTGCAAGGAGGCCCTATGCTTAGGCCGTCTGGTTGTAGACTTTAGTATTATTGTTACTCCTACACTGCATTCAAATTCTACAAGTGCTATTCAGCTAGCTAAAAATAAAATCTTCCATGCAAAGACAAAGCACATTGAGGTGTGCTATCACTTCATTAAGGAGGTGGTAGAGGACAAGTCTGTTGAGCTTGTTAAGATCTTTGACTAACAAGAATCCTACAGATCTACTCACTAAAAGTCTCTTAGTAGAATGTTTTGCCTTCCTTAGAAAGATGATGGACAGAGGATCAGATGACATTTACTAATTATCCTATTGTACTTTATGTATAGTTATACTTTGTCACTTTTTTGGTGGTCTCTCCTCCTCAGTAGAGGCACATTCGCCTTTAAGTGGGAGGTTGTTGGGGTAAAGGTGCGTATGCCTATACCAACCTATATACTACACACACCATGACCACACACTGGTACACTACAAGTGATGAGCGTCCATCACTATCCTTTTATTCTTTATTATTTCAATGACTATTGAATAAGGAAAGGCTAGCCACATATTGTGTCTATAGGAGTTTCCACATATTGTGTCTCTCTCTCTTGCTCTCTTGCTCCATTTGTCATAGCTCGTATCTCTCTTACTTTTGCTTGCTTGTGCTTCTATTCGAGCTTCACCCTTTAAAAATAATCCCTCTTAGCAATATAATATAAGAATAAATAAAAACCATATCCCAATGAATCTATTTTGTTGCATATGAAGGCTCTTCCTTTGATGGTGACAAAGAATCACCTTTCAAAGTTTATTCCAATGGGCCATGATATAAGATATAGACCTATAGTAGCAAAAGGACCATAATGTTGCATGATACTTGAGAGAAAAGACATTGTTAAGGCTTTGAGAAGACCCTCTTCTTCCCTTAAACTAAGAGAATCTTCCTTCTTTTAGTAGAGAGATACAAATCCTCACAAATGGCATGCTCAACCTCTTGCATGTATATAGAGGGGGTCTCGAGGACCATGGCATAATCCATCTTCATCCCCTTTCTTTGCCTCTACTATTCAAAGACCACTCTAGCCTTTAACTTGAGATCAATCTAAAAACCACCTAGTTTGCCATCAATTTCAAAACTTATAAGATGTCTTTATTTTAGAAAGGATAATAGGGGTAATGTTTGATCTTCATTGATGTCTTTAAAAGAACAAATAAAAAATAAAAAATATCACTATATCCAAAGTGACAAGCACATTTCAAATAATGTGAACTAAGTAGATCTCCTATTTCTTCAAGAGCTATGGAGCTACTATTAGTTTTCTCATCTCTCTCACCTAAGATATGTGTATCCCACTCTATCCCTGTCTTTCCTTCTATTCCACCATTGTGATTAATAGAAGCTAAGAGAAAGGAAAGCTCAAGAGAATTATTGAAGTCTCATAGATGCACCACCTCCATCATTCTAGTCTATGATGTAAAGGGAGGATTTGTGTCTAGGTCCCTATTCAAGCATGACCTTCAAATGATACTCCTTTTGCTTCAATTACTTGATCCTTCCAAACAATGCTCTAGACAATAGAGGAGAAGAATGGATGGAGAAGAGCTCAAGAAAATTTTTGCACGTCAGTATCATTGAATGATTAATTTATTGCCACTATGTTTGTAGTGGTCCAACAATCTTGCTTTTCTATAATTCTTTGTTAGCTTTCAACCTTGTGGGTGGGATTTTAATCTATTAGTGTCATCTTTCTATTTTATATAGGCTTCTCTATTTAACTTTTTTATTGTTTTATGCTTTTTACACATGTTTTTTAAAAATTGATAGGTGCTAGAAATGCCAACTAGGCTCATTTGCCATAATGGGATGATCTATTTGTCTAGTATTGGGGAGTAAGGTAGGGGAAGCGTCTAGGGCTTAAGATATTCTAGCACCATAACCAAATTTTCCATAATTGATGTAAAATCTAACTTGCCTAGGTTCTCACCACTTGGATGGTAGACGATTGCCACCACAATGCATGTCTATAGGGTGGCCTATGATTTACACTCTCCATCAATCTTATGAATTCTTGGCTTTTCTACTTGAGCACCTTTATGTATTGCGAGATATTAATCTCAAATTAGTTTATTTTACTTAACTAGGGTAAGTTGATGTTGTGCTAGGCCTATTTTAGTTCTTTCCTTGCGAAAATCATCAACACAAATTGTGTTCTAAAAAACTCTTAGATTTTCATGATATAGGCTTGAATTTCTAGCAATAGCCTTGTATAGCATCTCATCTCTAAGTCTATTTATGAATGCCCTAAACATGGCTTTGTCAAGCAATTGCTTAGAAGTAGGTTTGCATGTAAACCACTCCTTGATGAGACATAGCCTTGGATGGTCTCTTCTTCTTCCTACTTCATACACATGAGCTAGATGCTATGAGAGTGTCCCCATAGCCAATTTCTGCAAATCTCTTGATGAAGAGTTCCTTAACTATCAAGAAGTCAACTTTCTTGAATAGTATGAATCCATGACACCAAATCACAAAAGTAGAAACTCTTAGGATCACATTGACTAGTTTTGTGATCACCTTGAGTGAATTAGGCCTATTTTATGTAAATTTCTCTAGAATGCAAATTGTTAAGCCAAATTGAGTGTCGTCAGAGTTGACTTAGATATGCATGGCACTATGTCGAATTGTGGTACCTAAAAATAGACCCTACCTTGATTACAATAGTTAATTTCTCAATCATTCTAAGTGGACATGAGAACCACCTCAAGTGAATGGACAAATTTCAAGCCATCTCATAGAACTATCACTCAATTTTGATTTGTTGGTCCAAATTGAGTGCTATCTATATTGTAATGGCCTAAATGTGCCAAGGGTTATTTTGAATTGCAAGGCTTAATATCGAATACCCACACAAGTTGTCAAAAGATTCCTATTGATAATCTCAATTAGAAGGCTGATCAATCAAACTAGGTGATCACCTCGACTAGCCAATTCTGATAGCTTCTCCAACATCAAATTTTCCATGCTAGTTATGGGACATTCTAAATAACAACTATAATATGCTTGGGGAAGAGACATTCAAAACTAAAAAACATGCATAGAATTTATTAACAACAAAAAGGGGATAAAGAAGATCAATTTAAACATGAAAGAGACTCAAAAAAGTCAAAAAATGAAACTAAACTAAACCAAATGGCTAAGAGACGGTAAAATGTGAAAGCAAAGGAACTAGAAAACCAAGAAGACAAAAGAGAAAAAAGAAATCTACAATTAGAGGTACCACAACTCAAAATGATAAGAAACTAACTTGCTTTTAAGAGACATGCCCTTATACACACAATCAAAAAAGGCTTATGGACCGAATAAAGTTGGAAAGGCACACATGTAACATAGTAGTGGACTAGATTAAGAAGTGTCTCCTTAAAGGGAATACCTTAGATTGACTTCCATCCATTTGATTTGTGATTTGATTGATACACTCATCATTTAAGAGCAAAAAGCCAAAGTGGAGGAAGACCAATGGATCAACCACATATTACAACATAGGAGAAATATATATAAATGAAGTCCAATCAAAGACCTTGGCTATTGTGAGAATTATCCAAAGCTTAGTTGAGGGATTGCTCAATTTTATGAGAAGGCTATATGAGACGAAGCTATAATAAGATAAAGAACTAGATCAAACAAAGAAAATGATTTAGCTATCATGAATTCCAACAAATCATAAGAGACTATGATTGAAATACTATTTATGAAGCCTCTAGATAACTCCATGGCTACCCAAATTGGAGTTGCCATGAAAAGTCATTGGCTTGAATGTAACACCAACCATAAGGGGGAAATTTGAAATCCTAATGATAGCCCAATAGTTAGACAAGTATAGAGCAAGGGATGACCCCTGCATTTTGTGGAATAATTCGAGCAAGTCTATGAGTCTAAGGGCTACGGACAAAAAGGCATAGACCTTTGAATTATATCTCCAAGAGAAGGGTAGATCATGGTTCACAAGTTTGGATAATTTGGAAGAGGCAAAGTTTGATCTACTTGACATGTTCATCAAAAGCTTCTTGAAAGCTAGGTAGAATAGTCAACCTCATGAATGTAAGCTAGAGCATAACTTGAGACTAAACCAAATTACATGTCTAGAATCCAAAGTCTCTACAAGAGAATTCCGTCATCCAAGGGACAATATCCCAAAGTTGTAACAATGTTGTGGTGCTTAGGGGAGATATCAATCCCACTAGGACCCTTAGGCCACCTAGCCCAATATCACACACTTGCCAATGATGTTTCTACCCCACTACATGGAGAAACCACTAGAAGAAGAGCTCAAGACGAGCCATATGCAAATCCACCTGTCTCTAGAAGGATCCTTAGACCACATGACCCAATAATCACTCACTCTCCAAGTGGTGATTCTGCTACTACATGGAAGAACCATTGGGAGGGGACCGATATATGAATCTCTATGTCTCTTATGATGAATTTAATGCAATCCTTATGGACTATAAATCAATTCCAATTATGATCCTTGGTAGGAAGAGGTTGTGATACAATGCATAAGAGAGAAGACATTTCATGTTATAGAATTGTGGTCAAGTTGGGCACATACTACCTTGATGCCTTAAAATAAAAAATCAAACAAGGAAAATAAAGTAGAGCTTAGATGCCTTGAATGAGGCATTAGACATCTATTCCCCAAATACCCAAAAAGACAAGCTTCAACAAATAAGGAAATCATGAACTTTGTCTCTCTAAGTATCTTTGGAATTGAGTCTTTAGATGAGGAGTATGGATACATATGTCTAAATATCATAATCAAGGCTCACTACAAAAGAGCTAGGGTAGCCTTCTTAGACCTTGTATGATGGATGAATCAGTAACATGGAGAAAGAACGATACGAAGGGATTAAAAAGACAATTTTCCAAGGTGATCCTCAAAAGTAAAGTTAACACAAAATAATACTTGGAAAAGTAGTTACAAAAGTAGAAAGTGACACCACTACGCCAACAACAAAGAAGGCAAAAAGTGAAGAAGTATTTTGACCCAAAAAATTAGCTCAAAATAATTGACAAAGCAAAACCATTGTGTTAAGGGGCTTGAGAGCATTTCTAAGAAGATAAAGAAATGGAGTTGGATTTGAGTGAGTGCTCAAGCCATGATAAGCATAGTCGACAACAATAGGCCATGGAACCTTTGGGAGATTCGTGTTATAAATAAAGAAGAGTTGCCCATTATGTTCTCATAAGGACAAAGTCAATCAACTCAAAGTTCATAGCTAAATAAGTTCAAAGATTTAAATCTAGGATGATTGCATCATTGGCTTTCAAAATCCACTCATATGGATCATATCTAGAAAGGAGTTTAGAAACACTATAATTCCAATGCTTGCCTTGGGCGACATGACTAGAAATGGAATCATAGATATGGGTACTGGTGTGAGCATCTTAAACACATTGGTACTCCAAGCATGGGATAATTGCATGTGTTGAAAAAGAATGAGATTTTTATCTTATTTTCTCTCTGTATCAGCATGACTACTTCCTAGAGCATATTGCATCTCAATATATTTATCCACATCAAATTGACAGTATCATAGTGAAAAATCATTGCTTCAATTAGTTGTATGCTATCCATAGGTTTAGGCATGATGTAGAATCTTGAATGGAAAGTTGAACTCTTGAGCCTAGATCATTCAATCTTTCTAGTTGCATTCATAACTTGATGCTTGAGTACTCTATACCTACTCAACAAGCATTTGTGGTTATCAATTGTGCTCAACCACTAAATCCACAACTAAAAAATCACCTTGACTACATTCTAGAAGCCTGCATCACCTTGGCTAGCTGGGAAGCAAGCAATTACTTTCAAGAACATAGAAACTCCCCTATCAAAGGTAGGCAATCTGCAATGCAAACAACCGCTAGGGACACCATATTGATTCAATAGATCAAGCATTCGCCTCTAGATGCACTTAAACTTGAATCTCCAATCACTTTGATTAAGTCTAGAATTGAGCAAAATCACTTGATTGATGCATAGATTATCCCTAATGATCAAATGATTCATCTATGCCAACCCTAGAAGGAACTAAAGGTGACTAATTGATCAATAGACTTGTCCATAAAAACAAAACCCACCAAAGTGGGAAATTTTTCTTAAACTTGCAAGATAACTGAGGGTCCACTTCATGGAATTTTTTCTAAAATCCTACCCCCAAGTGTCAAATTCATAGTCATTTCATCTAAAATAGTCTACACTAACCCTAGCACTACTTGATGTGCTACTTAGATGGAACTTATATTGATTATAGAGATAATCTCTGAATCACGAGTGATTCCATGACCATTTTTGGACTTGTGAGACTTGACATAACCTATTTTGTGAGAACTATCTCTACAATATCAAGTGTTTAAGAGTTGTTGAAACCTAATGGGACTAGATTGGAGCTAGTGCAGGCCTATAGCCTTAAACCCATAAATGGAATCACACCTAACTACAGGAGACAAATCCTTGATCGCCTTGATTGGTTTTATGTTTATGTTGAGTGAACAAATATATCTCAGTATCTGTGGATTTTGTATAAGATGCTCAAATTTAGTATAGTATGATCTTTGATAGTCTAGTGTGTCCTTAGTACTACCTTGCATAATCAAACCATATACACAGATCATATTGAGTGTGAAGGAGAAAGATTCCAAATCCCATTGAATGGTTCTACGAACACTTTTGAGGTTAGAAAACGAAAATGAACCCATTCCACTTTGGATCATGTTGAGTGGTTTGGCAAACACTTTTGAGTCTATGATACAATTTTTTATCCATTCCATGTTAAATTCTCAAATACCTTCACCCCTTGTCCCATTTGAGTACTAATTGATCCTAGAAAAATTAGATTTGTAAATTCTAAGTTGGAAACCAAAGCTCATCCTTTCTCATCTAAGCAAAGGCCATAAGTTTGACCTATATTTTCGAAAGTTATGAGGCCATTGGCTTCACACTCTTGCTAGAACTACTTGACAAAGTTATATGGGCCATCTCCATCTTGGTATTTATTCAACTACATTGGAACTAAAGGGATTTTGTCTTGTTCATTGTTGGTAGTCTATACTCAATCTTTCAAGCAATAAGGTACTAATCTAACACTTACATTTATGGCCAAGATCTTCTTGAGGGTCTACTTTTAAGGGACATTAGAAAGGGTATCTATTGAAGATCTAAGGATCCTTGCATTCTTTATTAGTTTCCTAGTTTCTTTTACCTTGCTTTTATCATTTTCAAGCTCTTTCAAGTACACTTGTCTAGCCTCTTGTTGATTTGTTTATGATTCTAGTTATGGCATGAAAGTGTTGGTCTCTTATGAGTCTAATCTTTTCTCTCGTCTACTCTTTGATGAATCATTCTAGCTTTCCATATCCTATTCATGAACCAACTCAATGGAATCCTTGGATTCTTCAAGGAGATTCAAGTGTCATTCTAGTTTTCCTACATCTTTGGATTGCCTACATAACTCTTAAGTCCAAGTAATTTATATATACTTCAAGCTCTTTATATTGCTTATCTTTCAACTTAAGGGTTGGTAAGGGCTTAGTGTGCTCAAGCCTATTTGGGTTGTGCTCTTTATGGTCCTACTACACCATTAATCATCATAGAATTTAGAATTTTTCTTTAAGTTTGGAAGTTGGAAAGCATGTAGAATTTAAAGTGCCAAGATTATTTGCCTTTGAGTATAATTTTTGATCCTTTGAATCTTAGAATATTGTCAATTGTAGTTCCAAGTAGTCAAAGACTATGCCTAGACTAAACAAGAGATGTCCAAGCTATGTTGGGAGTTTGATAGGTTGTCAATTCTCTAAGAAACATCATCTCAACATGAAAATTAGAGATCTTACCTCAAGGTCAACATCCTTATCTTTTGCAAGCTCTAGGCTTTGGAAAACTTATTTTTAACTAGCAAATGATGGCAATCTACACTAATGGAGCTACTTGAGATATGATCTAACTAGTGGGCTCATTGTTTGCAATCAAAGTTCTTAAAAATGAACTTGAGGTAAAATATCTCACTTGACACTTTAAGCTACTATTTTTCTAGCCAATGTCTTCCTTGGTTGTTCTTCATATTTCATCACTTCTTTTCGTTGTGTCACTTTCACTTTTGTCATTGCTTTACTACATGTTGCCATATTCAAATATGAAAAACAAGGCAAGTGATACAAAATTTTGATTTGGTGGATTCTATATAACCTTCTATAGAGAGGTTATATGCCATGTTAGCTAGTTTTCTAGTGCAATCGAGTGCAATATAATTAATAGGCATCCTCAGAGACTAAAGAAACAATGCATAGTACACTATGTTTTGTTACGATAAGCAAAAAACCTAACAAATGATAGTTTAAAGTAGCATTTTCTTCCCATTTGTAAACTACAAACACACTTCTAAATGAAACCATATGCCAACAAACTTATCTAACAAGCTATTAGGAAATAAAAGGAAATAAAATCAAGTATATCCATAATCATTATACTCGTCAAGCTGAAGGTGATGCCAAAAACAAAACATAAATCAACAGTTATATATTTGCCCAATGGATTACTTATAAAAAATTTGCAAGCTAGCGACACCTCATTGTCAATGACACCATATTGCATTATTCATTATCTTCCAATAATGTGCTACAATTCTTTCCAATAAAGGTACAGGGATATGGAAAGCATTCAGAGTTATGGCTATCATACAAGGGCTCCTTAGTGTTCCTAGGCAAAGAATACTTAAATGTGTACAACTTTGCATATACTCATTATACATCGAGGTATTAACTAAAGCTAGCTTGCTTCCATGCATTGGTTATTAGAACACATCAAATCACATGAATCACAAATCATCAATCGAATATAGATTGCAATGTAAATAAGTAATGACATAAATTATTAAAATGCAAGTATTATCGTGAGCTACACAAACCCATGAATGTACCATACCTTTTCTACAGAAGCCGATTAGAAGGCTATAATAAATTTTCTTTTGACATGATCCATGGCAAGGCAAAACTTTTGTGGCACTTGACCACAAATAAACAAAATTTCTCCAAAAAAAAAATTAAAGAAACAATGCACACATACTAGATAACACCACACTTATTCGAGCCTTGCATGGAACTTCAATGCTAAAATAAGGAATGCTTGTGGGGATTTGTGCTAGCAATATTGTTGCTTGATGGGCTAGTAGAGTCATGCATATGAATATGAAAGCATCTAGCACTTAAAATCAAAACAAGTCATCCAAGACTATTTCATCAAATGACAACACAAAATGATTAAACAAATAAGAGCATTTTAAATTGGCACCATTGATAAAATCATGGACTTCCGCCTTTAGAGGTGAAGGGCTCATCATATCCAATGTCACATTTAGCCTAGTCACATAAAATATGGCCTAGTTTACTCCAATCTTTCCAAGTTTATAGATCCAACTAGTGCATGTACATTATAATCAAGTACGAATGAACACATCAAGCTTGACATATTGAGATTAAATGATTTTTGAACCCTAGTATGTCCTATTTTTTATCATGTAAAACCTAATCAAGTCTGTCAATTTTTCTAGATTAGTTACGCATAAAGATAGTGTCAATGCAATCCTTGTCCTCATGCAAGCCACTCTTTTGTGCTTATTTTATATTTCCAAGGAATTCAAATGAGAAAATATGAAAACTGGAAGAGTAAGAGTATCAGCATTCAAAATTCATTCCATCATGAAATGTCACGATCAAATATTGCATCACAAACCTAGTTTGCATATGCACATGAAAAGGAGATAGTAACCCACATCCTAAGATCTTTAAGTGCATATTTGGCATAGGAATGGGTCTAAAATGGCATTTTTAAACATTGATTGCTAGTTAGAGACTTCAAATCCTCCCTTTTGTCAAAGAAGGATGAGGAGGAGGAGCAAGCAAGAACTTCTTCCACACAGGTTCCTCACTGTGTGTGTGTGTGTGTGTGTGTGTGTGTGTGTGAGCAAGCAAGAAACAAGAAAAGAGCTCACATGATTTCATGCCATAAGAATGAGCTAATCGATTCACTTTTTGCTTTTATGCATGGTCTTAGTTTCCTTAGGCACCCTCTTATTACATTGGCTTAGACTGGACTTCTCTTATGTTACACAAACTTTTTGATTTTTTTCCAACTCTTTTTCAACTTGTTGGGTAGAGATTTGGGATGGGCAATTATGCTACATTTATGTCAACCACCTTCCCTACATCCACACCAACTTAAAGAGAATACGATGGATGGAAAACCTAAAGGTTGGAAATTCCACCTTGCTCACAAGCCACCGATAGATTCCTCTAAACCACTACATTTATGATGAAAATTGAAAAAGGTGATATCAACCAACAAACTAGCCATACAAAGCTGCTCTAGTCACTATGGCTATTGCGTAGAAGGTCTCTCTAACATTCCCCTATAGTACAAACTCACGGATGTCCATGGCAAACTTCCATCTTATTACAATATCGATGTAGCTAATTATCATCCCTAGATCTTTGTAAGAAGAGCGTAAGGATGTAAGCTATGGAGTCCTAGACATAGAAAGGGTATACTTCCGTACAATCCAGACATAAAGAATTTCCACTCATTGATGTAATGAAATCGGTTAGCATTATCGTGGCCACTAATAATGAAAAGAGTCTCTATTCATTTTTCTCAAAATTGTGTACTCATTGTACTAAGTTCATGTTCTTAAGCACAAATTTTTGGAAATATTTCGCCATGAACATTAAGTGAGAGATGAGAATTTAGCATTTTGTATGTAAATTTGATCATGTAAAATTTTGTCAATCCTAGGGTACTACACTGGCTCTTGGCCTTGCAAAAGCACAAGAGAAGAAGTTCCTTCTCAAGCAAATCAAACCACTTGAGTTTGATGGCAAAAGAAAGGACATGGAATTCGACACAAAAATATGGATCAAATCAATGCAAGACTACTTCATTACTACCATAGAAACTACCCTTTCCAATTAGGCTATGATAGCCAAGTTAAAGTTGACTGGAGGAGCTCACCTATGGTGGTGATATAAAGACCAAGGAGTTTTTGAGTCAACCATCAATTGGGATAAGTTGAAGGAAGCTATACATGAGAAATACCACTTGCTTTACTAGACCACGAAGATGAACAAATTCTTCACTTGCACTAGTTGATCCTAAGCTTGTAAGCTTATTACTCAAAATTTGAAGTATGCACCACCCATGGACATCTTCCAATAGATATCAAAGTTTTACCATGGGTTGAACTCTCCATTGGATATACACCTTGAGGCAATGCATTCGTCATGACCTTCAAGATGCATTAATCTGAGCAAGGCCAATTATCCAAGAGCTTCAGTGAAAGCCCATAAATGATATATTTTAGAGATACTATTATCCAAACAAAGGACCATGCGGCTTCATCAAAAAACTCCAAGGCCAACACCAAACTAACCAACAAAAAGTTCCAAGACAAATGTAGTCAAGAATTTTGCATTGATAAGTAGCAATAATGACATGCAAAGATGCTATCAGTGTAATTAACTAGGCCACTTTAAGAGACAATGCCCAAAGCTTAACCAAAGGGCAGTTTCATGGCTGGCAAAATTGATCTTCCATGGCCAAAGGTATAAAGGAAAAGTTGCCGATGTGATGCATAAGGAAATGGAGGAAGATGAAGACCCTACATTGGAGCCAAAGATGGAAAGAGAAAATGTCTATACTTCTCTCAACAAAAAGGGGCCAAATTGCCACTTCTTGGTGATTCAAACACTTGTAACCTACCAAGGTAAAGCTTTCAAAATTCTAATTGATCATGAAAGTACTCATTCATTAATTTTATCAAAGTGTGCAAGAAAGTTAGGGATAGGCACTGCACTTGCATCTAAGCTTTTGGTAGAATTAGCTTATGGAAAAGGAAGTTATTTCTACATGGCAATCTAGTGAGGTGGAATTTAATCTACAATGCAATCCTACCAATATGGGATTCAAGGTTAGAACTTGGGAGCCTATGAGTGCCTATTAGGAATGCATTGGCTAATCCCCAATGACGGCCGCATTCATTGTGGAAAGGACCAAATTGAATTCCAAAAATTAAGTAGACAGGTAGGCATTTCGAAAGCTATTGAGTTGAAGGAGCAACTCAAGCAACTTTTGGATCAAGGGTACATCAGACCAAGCAATTCACCTTGAGGAACCCCAGTCTTGTTTCAAAAAAGGGACAAAACCCTCCACCTTTGCATTGACTATTGCAGGTTGAGAACCACATGACAATCAAGAACAAGTATCCCAATCCAAGGATTGGTGAGAACTCCTTGATCAACTCTAGGGCACGAAAGTCTTCTCCAACTTCGATCTATGTTCAGGTTACTACGAAAGAAGGATCAATGAAGACATTCTAAAAATTTCTTTCAATACAAAATATGGTCATTACTAGTGTATTATAATGTGTTTTGGATTGACTAATACCCCTGCAACATCTTATTTAATGACATCTTGGCATACTCCAAGAAAGATGAAGATCATGAACCGCAACTCTGCATTGTCCTTGAAACAATGAGGACATACAAACTTTATGTCAAGAGGAAGAAATGTGCATTCTTCAAAAGGTAGATTGAGTATCTTCAATTTATAGTATCCAAGAAAGAAGTTGTTGTGGATCTTGTCAAGATCAAACATGTCCAAGAATGGGCACCTCCAATAATAGTTAAAGGGGTGAAAAGTTTTTTGGGGTTAACTAGATGATACATGATTTTTATCAAGAATTATGCCTTGATTGGTGTACCTCTCATTGATTTGCTCAACAAGCAAGTCACTATTCTATGGATTCCAATTGACTAGTCTAGCTTTGAGAAACTCAAGCATAGCTTAGTGAGACGGCATCTATCTTGAAGCTATCGAACCTACGCCAAGATTTTAAAGCAATATGACAAATGAAAGCTCTCTTGCATTGGGTTGTGTGCTTATGCACAAGAAGGTTATCCAATGGCTTACACTTTAAGAAAATTGAAGACTCATGAGAAGAATTATGCTACACATGATCTAGAGCTACTAGAATTAATTCATGTTTTGAATTTGTGGAGACATTATTCACTTGGAAATAAGTTTTCTCTAGTCACTAACCACAAGCATCTCAAGTGGATCTTTATATAGCTAGATTTAAACATGAGACATTGGTGGATTGAGGTTTTGTAAGAGGATGATTTTGAAATAAAGTATAGGCTAGGCAAAGAGAACACAGTAGTAGATGCCCTAAGCCACAAAACACTTCTCAATGCTCTCATCTTGGAGGAACCCTCTAAAGAAAAATCTCTATTGCCATGATTAGGAATGGCTAGAGAGGAAGCTATGAAAGACCCAAGATATTACTAGATGCTAAGGGAGGTCCAAGACAAAGAACAAGATCCTAAGCTCAAATTCAAGCATCAAAACTTCTCTATTGACAAAGGACTTTTCAACTTCAAAAAAAGATTTTGTATCCCTTTAAGTCAAGAACTCAAGAAAAAGATAGTTTGGAAAGGTCATGACTCCCCTTTCTTAGGACACCCTGGCTATGCAAAAACTCTCAATGCCATAAAGAAAATATATCATTGGGAGAATCTCAAAGGTGATGTACTTAAGTATGTTATTGAGTGCTTGAGCTACCAATGAGTAAAAGCTAAATGTGTCAAGATGCCAGCAAGCTCTAGCCACTTGATATCCCTCAAATGAAATGGGAATTTATCCGTATGGATTTTGTAGTTAGGTTACCCTTAATTCAAGGATGATACAACTCAATCTTAGTTATCATGGATTGTTGACAAAGGTTGTGCACCTTAATGCAATCAAGACAAACTACGAGGCTTTAGATATTCAAGGCTCTTTGTTAAGGAAATATTTAGGCTTCACAAATTGTGAAAAGGGATCATCAGTGATTGTGATTCTCTTTTCACTTCTCATTCCTGAAAGAACTTGTTTAAGGCCATTGGGACATAACTTTGTTTTAGTATAACTTAGCATCTCCAAACGGATGACTAAACATAGCGAGTCTTATTGTTGTTGAAAACCTAAGCAAGTGGATATAGTATATACCCTTGGTTAAATTTGCTTACAATGCATCCTATCATCAAAACATTTAACATTTAGATGACTCTATTTCAAGTATTATATGGGAAAAATTATCTTACACTACTCAACTCTTCCAATCTTATCCTAAAGGTAGAAGCATCTATAAAGATGTTAAAAGAAATGGATGAGAAACTTAAGGATATTAGACAAGATATCCAAGCTACTAAGGATTGGCAAAAAGCATATACTAATCTAGGAAGGCAAGAGTAGATCTTCAAGGAAGAAAATATACTTTTTTTTGCATCTGCCACCTAAGAAGAGTTCCTTATCCTTGGGACAATTCAAGAAGTTGAACCCAAGATATTGCGGTCCCAGACAGCGTTATCAATTGTCTCAAATCCAATGCATGTAAGTTACCACTCCCTAAATACTTGAAAGTTCACAATGTGTTTCAAGTTAGCCTAGAGAAAGGTTATGTAGCCAATCCTACTCATGTTCTTGATGATCAACAACTTGTGATGCCAGGCCAAGGAGTCATTAAGCTTTAGTCTGATGTGATACTTGATGTAAAAGAGAGAACCTTGAGAAGCAAGACCCTTAGAGAGTACCTCATCGAGTGGAAGGATTATCTTGAAAAGGATGCTACTTGGGTTGATAAGAAAGCATTGTGTAAGCATTATCCCTAGTTTCTTTCAAGATGAGGACATCTCAATTTCTCTAAGGGAGAGAGGATGTAATATTTGGGGGGGGGAGGGGGGGGATTTCTCCCTTTTCATATGAAATGGGGCCCTTTTAAATAAATAGACTTTAAGCTTAATCATTACTACTTACCTATTGTCATTGACACCATCCACCTTGTCGTCATGCTGACCCTACACTCCGTCTTCACTGCCATGTAGGCCATTGACTGGCTCAAACTTCACTATCATATTCACAAGGCATCATTCTTCCCAACTCTCTATTAAAAAAACTAATGGCCCCACCATACTGTTGGGATAAAGGGCAGTGCGCATGTCCGCCCGCAAAGACCATGTTGTACATAGTACATATACCTATCTAGAATCATTATTGAGGTACACTCTTTAGTACCACAAATTGTGTGTCTCTGTCTCTTTTCTCGCTCAACTTGCATCTCTACACAAAAACTCCATTATACCTAACTCAACAAAGTGGTATCAGAGCTTGGTTCAAGCAATCATGAGCCTGGCATTTCTTCAGGTACATGAGCTTGAAGTTGAAGAAGAGTTCACTGTGAAGAGTCTGTAGGTAGGGCAGCAAGGTTTTGAAGCTTCCCTCTTCATTTGAGCTGTTGTAGCCATCATTGGCCACTTGGGGACCCTCCCCATCATCACCAATACTTGGACCAACATTCCAATCTCTTCAAGGATGAAGATGCCATCAGCGTGGGTATGCAGATCTGGTTTTCACCATGCTCAAGACCTACAACAGTTGCTCCTCTTCATTTGGCATCATGGTTGTGCTGCAAACTTTACATCTAATGCTTAGCATTGAGCATTGAAGTATAGTATTACACTTAGGACTGAGATACTATAGAGGCGATCAATAGCCAAGACCCACGAACTGCTTATTGTTTCAAGCGTTCTAAGCCAAGCACTAATGGCTACCACTCACATAGGCAACACACTATTCATCCCTACAAGTGTAGTGAGCTTATCTTCATGCCCGATCGAGTTACCTCCTCTCCCGAGCACTTCGATAGCTCCACGATCCAAGTGCAAGCCTCAAGAAAGCTCCATTCTCAAGCTCCATACTCTAAGCTCCATCACCGCAAGCAAGAGAAGAGGAGAGAAGAAGAGAGGAGAAGATGGAGAGCTTCTCCACCATGGTCCCTCACCCTCACACTCTCACTCCCTCACACTCTCACACTTCCTCTCTCAAGTACAAGCTCAAGCAAGCAAGAAGAAGAAGAAGAGGAGGAGGAGGAGAGCTACTTTTGGGCACACACAAGAATGGGCTTCTCATTCATGTTGGGGGTAAAGGCGCCTCTACCTAGCCGCCCGTGTCTTACTACACTGACAGTCACCGCCACTGCACACTGCAGGTGGTGGGCGCCCGTCATCGTCACTTTATTCTTTATTCTTTTAGTGATAGTTTGAATAAAGAAAGGCCCGGTCACACATTGTGACTGTTGAAGTTCCCATTTCTAGTCTCTCCCTTTCTTGTTATTGCTCTCCCGCCATAGCTCTCGAGTCCAACCTTCGATCCGTCGCTCCCTTTCAACTAGTATCAAAGCTTTACTTTCCGACTCTTGAGCTTGGTTTGTGGCATTCTTAGCATCCCATCGACTCCTGACTTGCATTGGGTCTCCTTCCCGACAGCCATATCCGACTCCTTCAAGCTCCCGTCACTCCCCGGCTTCCCGAGCACCTTCCTGGCATTGTTGGGCACCTTTAAGGCATTACATCAGAGCCTATCAAGGCTTGCTAAGGCTTGGTGTAGGCCTTCTTTGGCCCTGATTTGTGCCCCCTTTGGACCCCATTGTTAATATGTGGGACCGCAAATACCCCCAGCCAGCTCACAGTTTTTTTGCACCTGTTTCAAAATCTGGCCCAAAAATCACTCTTTTTGTCATATCTCGGGCATTCGAAACCCGATTCAAGCAAGGTAAGAGTCTAAGTTGGGGTTTTGGTATGCACCAGACGTGATGGTGATGTTGGATTTGCCAAATTCTGATGACAGAATCTTCTGCAACAGATTTCAAGTCTGAGACAGCATGTATTTGTATGTCTATGCTTGTTTGGGCATGACTACATAGCCGGTTTGATGCCTATTGCATCCCGATTGATTGGGGGATTGAAGCGACATGTAATGCTATGATTATGGCCTGATTTTGGGGCTGGAAATACACAGTTTATAACAGTAAATGCATGCTGAATACTCTTAAACTGAAGCTATCTTTCATGCTTTGACATATGCCTATTGGTTCCGGATGTATGTCTTGGGTTATGCTATGATGTATTGATCATCGAGGGACGACCTTGAGCTTGTCATTGGATCGGGATGCTTTTGGAAGCTTGAGCTTATTTCAGCCTGCACTTATTAACATTGGTATATGCTTTGATAGTGATGCTTCTTGGGTTTATGCATATCCATTGCCTACGGCTTGATGCTCATGTGCTCATTGAAGCTCCACATTGGATGCATTTTGGATTATTTGGAGTAGTCTTGGATGTTACTTGGCTTGTCAGAGTTTGGATTGGGATGTACTTGATGTCTTACATGCTTATGGATGCTACATACAGATGCTTTACCGCCTACATGTTCGGGATGTACTATTGATGTATTGTCTTGGACTTATGTCATTGGCACTGTGTCTTGCATTGGCTCAAGCTCTTGAGCTCATACATACGATTTTCGTGCCAGTGGGAGCATTCTTAAATGCTTATCAGACATTGAGCAGGTGGTACTTTTATGCATTGAGCCGTTACATGCTATTGAGCAGTTACAGACACTTGAGACTTTGGGACTTCTTACCTTTTGGGATGATACATCATATGTCTTGGTTCACTGTATGATTATGAGCTAAGTCTCAGTTTTGGATCCGTATATTTGTGAACTAACACCTACTTGTGTCAAGTTTTGGTAGTGGCAAGAACACTTTGCCCCATTGCCTAGGGGGTGTGCCTACTCACTGGCAGATGTTTGTATGACATACTTGGGTGTTGGATTCATGCTTATCGACCGTCATATGCTTATGCTATGCCTGCATGATGCCGGCTTTGGTCTTGGCAATATCTGATTGCCTTGGGATCCGATTTTGGCACTGTTAGCTCTCTTTTACTGAAATCTGAAATTTATTACAGCAAGCATATATGTATGGACTGACATGGATTTTTCATGATGAAACACTCTGAAATAATGTACTTTCACTAGTACTTGGTGGACAACAGCTTTGGTTTCACTTTCTTTGCCATTATTCCTCGATTTTGGTGATTTTTTTGTCATTTTCTACAGTAAACAACAGGCAGATTTGAACTGTCTACAATCTTCCAGACTGCATTATGGTGAATTCGTCCACTGATCATGCTATTTTCAACATCATTAAGCTTGATGGTACGGATTACTCTTATTGAAAGAGCCAGATTTGGCAGGTGTTGGTGTAGAAATCGCAGATCAAACCTTTGAGGTTAAGTGGGCATCCGCCTGCAACTATGCCAGATGAGGAATGGCTTGAGCTTGATGAGTTATGCAAGTCCACTATTGTATTGTCTCTCATAGAACAGGTTCACTATAATGTCTTTGAGGAAGAACAGAGTGCATGGCAGTTATGGAAAAAGATAAAAAATCTCTATGACAAGAAAAGTTCAGCGAGTCTTATGTATTGGCTGAAGCAGCTTATGGATCTGCGCATGAACGAGAATGTGACTATGTCCGCTCACTTGAGCCAGTTCCATGCTATACTCAAGAACTTTACTTCGCAGGACATCACTTTTGCAGAGGATGTCACTCCTCTTTTCTTGCTTGGTACTCTTAATGAGTCATGGGATGTATTCCGCATTGCATTATGTGCCTCTACTGCTACCTTGAAATTATCTGATGTTGAGAGTGCTCTTCTGTAGGAAGAGCTTAACCGTAAGAATTTGGATGCCTCTCATGTGTCTCATGCTATGACAGTTAGAGGCAGGAATGATGGATATGGAAAGCATGGCACTGGTAGTGGCTGTGGACGGGATTCTCAGAAATCTCGGTCCAAGTCTCGTGGGAAGTCACGTAGCAAATCTCGTGGCAGGAATGCAGATGTTACTTGTCACCATTGTGGGAAAAGGGCCATATTAGGCCACAATGCCATGAATTGCGCAATGAAAGGCGCAAAGATAAGGGGAAAGACAAAGTGCAGGATAACTCTTCTGATCGCAGCATAGTACCTGCAAAGTCCAGTGTTAAAATTGAAGAGATCAATGTTATGCAGCCTGAGAATGTTGATGATGATGATTATTTCCTAGCAGCTTCTTCTAGTGCTTCACAGATGACAGAGATACACACTCTATGTATGCACAGTGTTGGCTCTTGGACTCAGGTGCATCCTTTCATGTGACACCTTGCAGAGAGTGGTTTCATTCATACCGTACTGTTTCGGGTACTGTGCACTTGGGTGATGACAGCTCTCTTGATATTGTGGGCATTGGTGATGTTAGGCTGCAGTTTCCTTCTGGCAGCAGTTTTGTTATGCAGGATATACGTTATGTACCTACTTTGATATGCAGTCTCATGTCAGTTGGACAGCTTGATGGCTCATGTTATCATGTATCTTTTGGAGACTCTGCATGGAAGATCACTCGTGGTAGACTTGTGATTGCGAGAGGTGCCAAGGCTTGCAGTCTCTACCCCTTGATTGTATCAGCTTCTTCCCTTGATCATGTTTTGTTTGTGGGTTCTATCCCACATGTATCTCTTTGGCATGCCCGTTTGGGCCATATGTCTTTGAAGGGAATGAAAATGATTTCTGGTTTGCAGTACTTACCGCCCCTTGATTATGCATGTCTTGATTCATATGAGCATTGTCTTTATGGTAGGCAGACTAGGTCTACACATAAGAAGTCTGGTAGGCCATACATGAGTAAGCCCTTGGCATTGGTACATTCGAATGTCTGTGGGCCCATGCCTTGTCAGTGGGTGGTGCAAAGTATTTTGTTACGTTCATAGATGATTTTTCACGGAAAGTTTGGGCTTATCCCATTAAGCTGAAATCCGATGTCTTGGCTATGTTTCAGAGATGGCTTGCATTGGTTGAGAACCAATCCGGGTATAGGCTAAAATGCCTAAGGATAGATAATGGGGGTGAGTATGTCTCACGTGCTTTTAAGTAGCTATGTGATGAGAGGGGTATTAAGCGTCAATTGACCGCCCCCTACATCCCCCCATAATGGTTTGGCTGAGCCGATGAATAGAACCATCCAGGAGCGTGTACGCAGTATGCTTAGTCATGCAAGCCTACCACAGAGCTTTTGTGCTGAGGGAGTTAGTACAGCTGTGCATGTCATAAACAGATCACCTTCTAATGGTTTGGATTTTCAGGTTGCAGAGGAGGTATGGACTAGAAAACCCCCCTCTTATGCGCATCTCCGTGTCTTTGGATGTGAGGCATTTTGCCATGTTCCCAAGGACAAGAGAAGTAAGCTGGATCCCAAGAGTGTCAAATGCATTTTCCTTGGTTATGGGGTGCAGGCGAGATGGGTTACAGTCTCTGGGATCCGCAGGTGCGGAAAGTCATCCGCAGTTATGATGTAGTCTTCCATGAAGACAAGATGCATAGGCAGCCTGAGAGAGTTGTTGAGATTTGCAGGATCATATTTCAGGAGGAGCCGAGAGCTCCCACACAGCCAGTTAGACAGCCAACAGCTGCAGTAGATGCTCATGGTCAGGGCATTGGACAGGCAGCTGGGCAGGCAGTAGAGCCTGCCGTGAGATGGTCTACTAGAGACAGACGTCCACCAGATAGATTTCAGCCCTCGATGCATTATGTCTTGGTTACAAATGCAGGAGAGCCTTTCACTTATGATGAGGCTATGTGCAAGGGTGACAGTCACTCCTGGGAGAGGGCTATGAAGTCTGAGATAGACTCCCTGTATAAGAATGACACTTGGGATTTGGTTTACGGGCAAGAAGGCTTTGCCATGCAAGTGGGTGTACAAGCTAAAATGTACCCTTGGACACCCCAAGCCAGCATACAAGGCTAGATTGGTAGCAAAGGGTTTTAAGTAGGAGCATGGTGTGGACTTTGATGAGATCTTTTCTCATGTGGTTAAGATGACCACCCTGCACTTAGTCTTGGCTTTGGTTGCTCAACTTGACTTGGATTTATACCAGATGGATGTCAAGACGGCTTTCTTACATAGGGACTTGCATGATGAGATTTATATGGAGCAGCCTAAGGGCTTTGCAGAACCTGGCAGGGAGCACCTAGTGTGCAAATTGAAGAAAAGTCTTTATGGCTTGAAACAGGCACCTAGGGAGTGGTATCATAAGTTTGATGCCTTTATGCAGTCATAGGGCTACAGCCGAAGTGCTATGGATCCGTGTCTTTACACGAATAAAGCTCGTGATGGTTCTTTATTGATTTTGGTACTCTATGTGGATGATATGTTGATAGCAGGGAAAGCTCATGATGAGCTAGATGCTCTTAAGGCTCACCTCAAGAAGAGCTTTGAGATGAAAGATCTGGAATAGGCCGCTCACATACTTGGTATGCACATTAGACGCGATAGGCATCAGGGACTCCTCTACTTGTCATAGAGGGAGTACATTCATAAAGTCTTTGAGCGCTTCCGCATGCAGGACGTAAAGCCTATTGGCTGTCCATTGCCTTCTTATGTGAAGGTATCACAGGCTAATTGTCCACAGACAGAAGAGCAGAAGGCCGAGATGGCCAAGATTCTCTATGCATCCACAGTTGTCAGTCTTATGTATGCCATGATAGCCACTCGTCCAGATATTGCATTTGCACTTGGTGTTGTGGCACGCTATATGGCTACACCTGGCAAGAAGCATTGGGATGCCATGAAGGGTATCATGAGATACCTGAAGGGCACTGCAGATATGTGCATATGCTATGGCAGCCAGGATACAGAAGTTGTGGGATACACTGACTCTGATTATGCAGGACATGCAGATAGTAGGAAGTCCACTTCCGACTATGTATTCACCTATGTTGGAGGTGTTGTTTCTTGGATGTCCAGGGTGCAAAACTGCACGGCCCTTTCTACTACAAAGGCTGAGTATGTTGCAGCCATTGAGGCTTGCAAGGAGGCCATTTGGTTGGGTCATTTAGTTGTTGACATTGGTATTGATGCTATCCCTACATTGCATTCAGATTCTATGAGTGTTGTTCAGTTAGCCAAGAATCCGGTCTTCCATGCGAAGATGAAACACATTGAGATGAGGTATCATTTCATATGTGGGGTCGTTGAGGACAAGTCTGTTGATCTTGTCAAAATCTCAACTGACCAGAATCCTGCAGATTTGCTCACAAAAAGCCTCTCTACAGAGCGCTTTGCCTTCCTCAAGAGGTTGATGGGCGTGGGATGAGATGACGTCTTTCCTCATCCTGTTGTACATGTGTACATGTTCTATTGTCTTTTTTCTTTTTCTTTTCACTCCTCACAGGGGCAGATTCGCCTTTAAGTGGGAGGTTGTTGGGGGTAAAGGCGCCTCTGCCTAGCCACCCATATATTACTACACTGACAGTCACCGCCACTGCACACTGCAGGTGGTGGGTGCCCATCACCGTCACTTTATTCTTTATTCTTTTAGTAACAGTTTGAATAAAGGAAGGCCCGGTCACACATTGTGACTGTTGGAGTTCCCATTTCTAGTCTCTCCCTTTCTTGCTCTTACTCTCCCGCCATAGCTCTCGAGTCCAACCTTCGATCCGTCGCTCCCTTTCAATTCACTTTTCAACTTTATATACAAAATCCTAAATCCCTTTTGGGCAGTCATCCCTTTATCCCCTTTTTTACATGGGCAGCTGTGGCCTAGGCCCTTTTTCCCATTGTCCTCCTATCTTTCTAGCTTCCTTCCTACTGCCCATCTACCTTTACAATTTGCACAGGTGAGAGCCTGGCACTCTTAAAATAAATCATGGTGCGCCTTGTGCTCTTTTACAAAAGTATTGACATGCACTTTTTCTTGTGTGCCTTTCTCCTTGATTTTAGGACTTTTCTGCACTTCTTGTGCTTCCAAATTCTTCTTGGCGTGCCTTCGTCTTCTGTTTTACTTTTGCCTTAGCCTTGTCTTCCGCTTTAGATTTTCCACCTTGTTCATTTGAGGGTTAACATTACCCCCTCCTAGATGAGTGCCAGTCCCATGGCACTCTCCATCGTAGATAGCACGCTTTGGCGTGCACCAAAGACATGGTTGAAAGGGACTGTTGTGGTTTGCCGTGGAGGAGTTTTGGTGGTGGTGTAGATGAAGGTTGTTAGGGGTATTGTGTTGGTAGGATTTGATGGTGATAGGGTTGTTGTAGTTGGAGATAGAGTTATTCTATGTTGGGAGTTGCACTCATCATTGTCACATGTGTTGGTGTTCTAGGGATTCGACGTGCGACGATTCTTTGGTAGGCGTGCATGATGATAAAGGATAAGAATTCAGAGTTGAGTGTGGATGAAAAACTGGTGACACTTTCATTGGAGTCTTCAATACTTGCAATTGAAAACCTCTCATATGTGGTCTCTCCCTGGGGGTAGTACTAGTCTTCTTATTGTATACAAGACATAGTTTGATTAGTTTGGGAGACATGTCAAACTCTAAGCAAACTCTAACAAGCTGAGAGTATTGTCATGCACTTGAGGACCCAAACTATGTATATCTTGTGGTGCAGATATTATGTGAGTGCACATGCATACTTAGATATTATGTACTTAGAATATTGTTGGTATAGTTCCTCGTAGTAATGGGTGAATGAAGCAAGGGTTCGATGGGGTGGGAAATATTGTTGATGTTGAGGAGAAGTACACCTAAAGGCTTCTTGAGACATCGTTTGTGATTTTGACAACACGATGTAGCATAATTGAGCTCATTGATGCCTTAGATTTGGTAAGTGGTGGCCACTAGTAGTGGTTGAAAAGTACAATGTACTTTCCATGGTCTTCCATGCCTTGCTTACCACTATTGATTGCAATGGCACTGAGATGGAGTGCGAAAAAGAATTGTGTGAATGGTTTAGGGTGACAGGTCACAAACCATAGGCAAAATGAGCTCCCTAGGTATGTCTTGCCCTTGATGTGCCATGAACAATTGTGGGGAATGTATAAAAGGGCTAGGGGATTAGGTACAGAGCTAGCTGACCATGGTCATTGGACGTACCTAATTTGAGGACCCCTAGGTGCTGTGCTGTGATCGTGGGTGCTTTTTTTCTTTTTTTTCTTTCCTTCTTTCATTTCTTTTCTTTTGCTCTTTTTTTTGTGGATAAAATTAATACAACCATTGCAATATGTTGAGGCTATCAGCCTTTCATTTGGATTGGAAAATGTCAAGATCCAAAGGCTGTGAAAAATGGATATGACAAAGATGATTGTGTTATTAGCATTTGGTGGCGAATTACATCCTGGTAGACGAAGAAACGTTTGTCATTGTTGAGAGTGTGGATCCTACCCAGATGTTGAGTTTGGCTAAGAAAGAAAGAGTAGCCAATGAATATGCTTTGGGCCATGCTCAAATGCACTGTGTGCTTTCTCCATGGTTGATTTTCTCTTCCAACGGGGCTTCCATCATGGCTCTTTGCTCTTGGTTTTTCGCTTTCGTACCGAGACCTGTGTCATCCTGCATTCACTTGGCAACTCGTGAGAGTACATGCAAGTCATATGCTTTAACTATAATGAACAAGTACATCAGCTCAAAGAGACATCACTTATTTGAATCCCATGGTGCTGACTTCGATGCATATCACCTGTGCTTGATTATCATTGCTTTTGTGTGTGTTGGCTTTGTTTTTCATGTGTTATCTATACACAGTCACAAAACACATTGTTCATTTATATACATGTTTATAAATCCATGTCACTTCGTGAGGATAAAAACCAATTGTAGAACTCAGGATTGTGTGGGACACACATCTAGTACCTGTGGTAGCCTACTCAATAACAATAGATATTTTGCAACATTGAGTAGCATGGTACCTTGTCCGAGTCTACTCGCAACATGTAGCTCCTCCTGACTGAGAATTTTATCAACCAGAGAGTTCTCTTGGCTAGTTCCGGCTAAGTCCATATCCTGAATGGCAATCAGTACTCGAAAGGAAGTTGGCACCACAAAGGTTGGGTCTCTTTGAGACCGCCATTTGGCCAATCACTCCTCTGAGATTGACATAATTTGGGCTCCAAGTTCGGCCATTGTAGTGCGGTTTTCAAACCAAAATTTTTCAAATTAACTTCGACCATCTGATTGTTACTTTAGTTGCTCTATTTCTAAGAGATTTGGTTGGCAAAGTGCTTCATTGAATGTCACAATTAAGCGTAGTTCGTCGGCCTCCTCGTCAAAGATGAGTTGCATGCATTCATGTAGGAGCTTGTCATAGTACTCGTTAAGATATTCTTGCTCTTCCCAGGATGGTGGATGTGGCAAGTATTCCTTAAGCTACTCCTTAGGGAGTGTGCATGTGTCTGCAAGGATGTAGACACATGCGAATAATTTGACTTTAGCATCCAACTCAATCAAGCACTCTGTAACACTTCTATGTTCAATGAGGGCTTGCTCGGTTGCTATCTCATGCAAGGTTCTGAGAGTTTCCCTAGGCTTTAGCATAGCTAGGGGTTCAGGCCTAGATGAGCAAGATTGGTCAATGCTAGGATTGCTTATGTCCTCGGGGTTTTCATGTTTCTCCTCCTAAGGCTTTCTTACTATTGTGTCATGATTTCCCTCGAATGTGACTGGTATAGTTCTGTCAACGTGTTGTGACAGTGTTGTATCCACTCTTGATTGGTCAATGTAAGTTATGTTGTGTCGATGGATTGAGTGTTGCAAGCAACCATTGATGGTAATGGTTGCTTTGACTTATCAGAACACATGGATGTGTTTGAGGTTTCACCGTTGTTAGGAGAGATGGCAATGGGTTTGTTCGTGGGTGGACTCGATACTTCATTCCTTAGTTCTTCAACACCCTTGGTCTCAATCTTCTTAGCATCTACTACCCCTTGCATTTACTGTTGTTTTCTCCTCTTTTTCTTGGGCAATCAAGGCATATCCCTTGAAGATTTGGGACCTTGAACTAGGTCAGCCATTGATGTGTTTGGTTGGGCCTCAGCATTCTCTTTCTCTAATGTGTCCTCATGGGACATAGTTGCGGCCTGTTGAACAGCCTCCCTAGGTTGTGAGGGTACAACTACCTCTCTTTTTGGAGAATCTAGCTCTTCAGCTAATTCCCTTCCATTTAGATCCTCATTTGATTGCATTGGCAATTGCTCTTGGTCGAGCTGGCATTTGCTCTAGACTCTTGTCCCTACCCATTGGAACATGCCTCCATTACTTCTTATCAGAGTGGGTGTTGTGTTTAGAGCTATTTTTCTCTTTATCTCGAGGTTTGGGTGACTCTAGCGTAGAACCAAGTGATGGTTTAAGGTTCTTATCATGTAGGCTTGGACGGAACCAGCTGAAGAAGTTAGGGTTGTATTGATGGAAAGCATAGAGATCTAGGATTGCAAGGACTTGAGTGAGGCAAAAGACATATGCACTAACATCAAGAACCATGCTCCCTACTCCTAACCTGCTAGCCACATGTAGACCTTCTTCTAGAAGCAGTTTATCGTACAAGGGATGTTTTTGGACAGTGGTAGAAAGCTGGACCTCATGGACCATTGCCAACACTCTTAATGAGGTTGGGGCAATGTATGTGGGATCATGTATTGATGTCCAAAGGGCTTTCCTTTGCTCAGTGAGTGTCATTAGTCAGTGGCCAATTTTGGCTGCCAGACTCTGATTGGAGAACCATTTTTGCACAAAGTTGCCTTGTCCTTTCCCTTTTCGTTTGATTGCTTCGAGCTTTTCCTTGTTTGTCTCACATTGAGCAGTATAAAGTGAGGGTATCAAGCGCAATTCTCTAGCTGTGGCCTTTGGGATGTCCTTTATGACCTCCTCGGAAATAGCTACATAAAGGGAGCAAACATGTTGTTACTCATCCCAAGACAAAGGTTTGGCTATGAGCTTCGTGTGCTCTAGTTTTTGCCTTCCCATGTCCACATGGACGTATGCATGTATGATGGTTGTCAGCTTGTGATCAAGCTTTATCATGCACTTCATCTTTGGTTCATTGGTTAGATGTGCCATCTCCTTGGCCAAATCTTTGAGAGATTTCTCCTCAAGTCTAGGTTTTAGGTGCTTCAAAAGTGCTAGAGATGTCAAGGATGATGGCTAAGGACATGTTCTGCAAGGGGCGTTGTCACGGCCAAAAGTTGTGAATGTTGTGATTACTGATTAGAAGTAGTAACAACTAGTTCAGTGGACTGGCTACTGTTGGTGGATTGCGTGTCAAGTCCTTAGGAAGATCGAAAGTCATCGTGTCTTTTGTTGCCCTTTGAGCATTCACTTATGCAATTGAGCTAGCCACGGTGGATTGCACAAGCATATCCCTAGGTTGAGAATTAGGGGTATTGTCATGTCCCGCATCTTGGACATTTGGAAGCTCATATGGAGATAGAGATTGAGATTGAGCAGTTGTACTTGAAAACTGTTGGTGTGCTTCTTGTGTCTGTTTAGAGAAAGAGGGTGTAGGAGACTTGGGACTGCTAGGTGAACTTGGCACTAGCTGAAAGATTTGCTCCTGGTTGTTAGACGATTCTGCCATTTGCTTTGTTGAGCAATTTTGTGCGTCCGATTCTCGTGTGCTCGATTTTCATGCGTCCGAATCTAGGAATGGGACGTTCGATTTGACAAGTGTCCGATTTTGGAGTGTCCGATTCTGGGTAGTCCGATTTTGAGTGTCCGATTTTGGATGGTCCGATTTTCATGCGTGCGATTCTAGGATGTCTGTTTTTCAAAATCGGACAGGGTATGTTCGATTAACCAAGATGGTTTCATCCGATTCTGGGAGTCAGACCGTCCGAGTCCAATTCTGGGAATCGGACTTTGGTAACAATGTCTAATTCCTGCATAGGAGTTTCAAGAATGATGAAAATCTAACGATTTTGGTTATGAGGGGTTGCACAAACTTCCAGAATGTAAGAATAGACCCTAATGAAGGATTGTATATACTTGGAATAGTAAATAAACTCCAGAATACAAATTGACAAGCAAATCAAACCCTCTTGCCCTGCTATGACAACAAAAACCCTATTACTTGTTTTCCTTTCTTTTCTTTGTTTTTTCCTACCCTAATGTATCCAAATCACAAATCAAACACCTACACTACTCCAAGTTACCTTTCCAAATCCAAAAAACCAAAAACTTACTTACTAAGGAGATCGAATACCTCTTCAAACTCCCTCGCTTCCTACCTATCTACCTCAAGCACCGGTTCGGGTCAATGCTGGATTCAGAGCGTGCAAGCACTCAAGGCTTGAATCCGTTGGTCTTGGCCCAACTGAACCAAAATGTAGAGGCGATCAACCGCCAAGACCCACGAACCGCTTATTGCTTCAAGCATTCCAAGCCGAGCACTAATGGCTACCTCTCACATAGCCGACATGCTATCCATCATCCTTACGAGTGTAGTGAGCTTACCTCCATGCCCAATTGAGTTGTCTCCTCTCTCGAGCACTCCGGTAACTCCACGATCCAAGTGCAAGCCTCAAGCAAGCTCCATCCTCAAGCTTCACGCTCCAAGCTCCATCATCGCGAGCAATACAAGAGAAGAGAATAGAAGAGAAGAAGAGAGGAGAAGATGGAGAGCTTCTCCACCATGGTCCCTCACCCTCACACTCTCATACTCCTTGTCTCAAGCACAAGCTCAAGCAAGAAGAAGAAGAAGAAGAAGAAGAAGAAGAAGAAGAAGAAGAAGAAGAAGAAGAGGAGGAGGAGGAGGAGGAGGAGGAGGAGAGCTACTTTTGGCCACACACAAGAATGAGCTTCTCGTTCACTTTTCAATTTTATATACAAACCCCTAAATCCCTTTTGGGCAGTCATCCTCTTGTCCCCTTTTTTACATGGGTGAACATGGCCTAGGCCCTTTTTTCCATTGTCTTCCTATCTTTCTAGCTTCCTTCCTACTACCCATCTACCTTTACAAATTGCACAGGTGAGATCCCGACGCTCTTAAAATAAATCATGGTGCGCCTTACACTCTTTTACAAAAGTATTAACATGCACTTTTTCTTGTGTGCATGAAGTGAATATTCCTATGCAGGAGACCAAACGTACCTAAGTAGTGGTGGTCGATTGCTTTACGTAGTGTACATGTACTCCGAGTGAAGAGTAACCAAGTCAGTCTAAGGGATGGTATCTTGCCTCATTTCCATCTGGCTATTGAAGCCACATATGTAATTACTATAATTATTTTCATACTTAAATCAACCATAATTTCTAACTTTTTTAAAAATCATTCCTTTAACAACAAAATTTTCATTAAATCAATATCATCACATAGAAAATTTCATATGATTTTTCAATCAAAACAGAGTTCATCTTCATATGTTTCAATGTACTTTATCCTTATGTGCATATGAACACACTCTATTTTCCTTTTTCCAATCTGTAAAAGCATACTTTAGTATATTTATGTGTGCAAATGTACTTTAACAAAATAATTAGAAACTAAATTAATTTCTTGCAAAAAAAAATTATACATTCTAGTAATTTGAGCATTTATCCTTTTTTTACTATATATATATATATATATATATAAGTTCTAAAATGGCCTTATCTAAGGAAATTTCTTTTCTACAGAATATAATTTTGATTTAATTATTTGAATAACCGACTATCTTATATGCTTACAAAGATTTTTCTAAGAATTTTTCGTAATGTCTAGTAGTAATAAAATTTTCTAACTAATTTTCTAATTGAGAACTTTTGTACTATTAATTGAATATTATTTTTAATTATACTTAATTAATTTTGATTTTAATTTATTTTAACTTATCATATTTTAAATAATATTTTTAGTATTATTTTGATTATATTTTTACATTTAAAAGGTTAAATTTTTGAAGAAAATAAAATATGAATTATATTATTATTTGAAAAGTTTTTATGAATAAAACTAATAATAAATTAATTTTAAAATAAATTTAAAAATAAAATAATATACCTTAGTCGTATTAATGACTATATTTTCTACATCATGGTAGCTTAAGGATCGTGCTACATCAATACACTTGTGGAGGGCCGTTGTGGATGGGAGAGGCGAGAAAAGAAATGGTTTTTTGAATAGGGAGTCCACATGCAAACTACACTCGCTCCTTTTTTACGAAATTTCCTCACCTCTAACTCGTTAACACTCACACACACACACACACACACACACACACAATCTCTCTCTCTCTCTCTCTCTCTCTCTCTCTCTCTCTCTCTCTCTCTCTATATATATATATATATATATATATATATATATATATATATATATATATATATATATATATATATATATATATATATATTATTTTTTATTTTGTGTGTGTGTGTGTGCAAAAAAAATTATCAAATTTTAGGATATGATCTAGATTATTTAAAGGAGGTTACGACAATGAAAAAGAAACATGAAATTATTAAGAAATTTGAACTAGTTTTGAGGTACTACCACTATGAGAAGGCAAGGTGTAGCTAGGTGTGAATAAGGGAGCTAAACACTATTGCAACATGGTGTCACTACCCAATGTGCTTCTCATAGTGGATTAGAAAGAAAAGTCATTAAGGCTCCACAAATTCAAACTCCTAAAATAATTTGGGCTAGTGAAACTATGAATAAAATGTCTAACCATGTTTGAGTTGTGATGTATTCTCTCAAGCTAAAGGATGAGAGAACTATGTGCATCAAAAAGTAAAAACAATGCATTATGTACATTCTATGGTCAATAGAATGTAGGATGTAAGGTCACCCACCAATGTAAGCTAGACTCAAGTATTATATGAGTTTTAATGTACATGAGTAAACTTTGTTTTCTTGAGAAATTTTGTTTTATTTTCTCTTTAGGAACACAAGCACATTTCTTTTATTCATGAACCTCTCTCTCTCTCTCTCTCTCTCTCTCTCTCTCTCTCTCTCTCTCTCTCTCTCTCTCTCTCTCTCTCTCTCTCTCTCTCTCTCTCTCTCTCTCTCTCTCTCTCTCTCTCTCTCTCTCTCTCTCTCTCTCTCTCTCTCTCTCTCTCTCTCTCTCTCTCTCTCTCTCTCTCTCTCTCTCTCTCCACACAATTATTTGTGTTTGTGTCCACAAACCTATAGTGCCCCTATCCATTAAGAATTAAGCATGTCCTAATTCAAAGAGAAAGTAGAAGTAAGGTGAGAAAGATTACCAAATTGTATCCTTCGTAACTTGGAATTATGATGGGCCAAGAGAAACTATTTGGAAGTTGGGACTTACCCTCCATTGCGGAAAGGGTGGATACTATGATGCATCATTTGTTACAATAACTCTCAATGTAAATTTATTAGGTCAAAACAATGTGCATAGGACATAGAGGAGAGAGAAGAAGAAATTGAAGAGAGCCCAGAAGAGTCTTCATCATCACTAAGCATGCATAAGCAAGAACACTCACACATGAGAAACAATGGGCGATACACTTTCATGCTTCATGTTTGATTGCTCCTCATGTGTTAATTGTAACATCTATTTATTTACACGTGCTCCTTTGAAATATTATTTGCACATGCTCCTTAGAGATATTATTTTCAAGTATGGGTTTAAGATAAGCAATTACCTTTAATTATTAGCACATAGCCAAACTCATATTAATTCTTATTGGGCATTTATTGAAATGATATGCATTGAAGTGGGTTGTTGGTCACATAATGCTCTTCTATGTGTGCATATGCATACTACACAATTGTATACATCTAAAAAGCTAGCAACCATATATATTTTTTGGTTTACGCCTATCCCTCCTTTAAATATTTGTTGATAATACAAACTTTACAAGCATTACCTTTTATTGAAAAAAACCTCACAACCATACCTACTCATGAACATGCATTCACATGACCCAAAAATGTAGACACACATGCATGCAACCACGTCCATAGCTATACACTAGGTACTGCAAAATGCACCATTATATCAAGCAAAGTGGGACCTTTTAATTTTTTTCTAGTAAGGGAAATACTTGCACAATTGCTTCAACAATTGTGGAGTCACAAGATTAGTTCCCTTTGCTCTCACAAATGCAAATCAAGGGAGGTGTCACAGCCTTTGTGAGCTTTGCAAACTTACAAATCATGCATTGAAAGGGCTTGGCCGAAAGATTGACTAGTCCATATAGTTTTCATTAATGATAGATGAATCATGGTTATTCATAATTTTTTTCTCCTATAAGTTTTCTCTCACATTTACACACAATTGAGGACTTATTGCTCTAAGTCTCTCCAATCCAATGTCTTCTAAGTCTTCTCTCACTCTTTTCTTTTCATATCAAGTATATAAGAACTATGAAAGCTTCTCTTGTCTAGTCTCTTCTTTAAGAATTAACCTTATGCTCTTTTCCAAATGTAAAGGTAGAAAAGTTTCCCAAACGTATAGCTCAATATATCTTATCTTAAAAGGATGAATGTGTTATTATCCACTATGTTAACATGTGAAGGCTTTTTCATGACCATTTTCATTCCAAAAAGCCCAAAATAGACATCAAGTTCATGTGATCATAACCATGGGTGCTAACTTAGACTTTGATTTTTGACCTTTCATGATGTTGATCTTACAAGAGTGCTAACAAAATATACCCTTAAAACATATGGTGCACAAGTCGGGGCTTGGCTTTGCCAAAAGCTTTTGGAGATACTTTAATGGAAGTATAGACAAAGTGTAATTTCTCCATTTATCCAACAACCCTTTTTGGGAAAACTAAAAATCACCCTTTAAAGGTTTGCATAGTTCAACATACTTGCACACGATAACATAGAGGAGTTTTCAATTTAAAGTGTTCACTCTTTTTGTTTTGAAGAATGCATTGTAAAATGAATGAGTTAACCAAGAAGAATGTTCTAAGTATGTGAACCAACACTAGACGTGATGCTTTCAATTATTATACCAATAGTAAGGTATGAGGCTCAAAAGGAGAGATAACACGAAGATCATTTACTTGCATGTAGAGGTTATAGTTTGCCAATGGCAATGAACGGTAGTGCACTAAGTGAACATGTTTGACAAGGAGGTCATAAATCCAACTATTACTAGGCAACTCTGTGTTGCTTATGTCATTAGATCTCAATATAGGTGAACAATTAAGGAGTGCTAGCACAAGTAAGAATCAAATATTTAATTTAACAAAAGCTACCCCCAATGGGGTGGATTGTGGTATGTTAAGGAAGGCCTTTACTAGAATAAATGCATAATATTGATATCATAGATGTGGACGTTATATCCAATCCTTCCTTGACATCCACAATAAGTATAGAAAAGCATCCATGACAAAGGTTACTACCAGTATTAAAAGACAAAAGGTAGTGTGGGTGTATTGAAAGACAAAAGGTAGTGTGGGTGGATAAGGAGGCGTGTAAATGCCAAGAAAACATTTGTTAGGTCGCTTGCATGTCATGATTCTTCAACAAGAAAGGAAAGGGAGAGGTATAATTCCTTGAAAAGGCACCCTTGTAGAGAATCATGGCTTTTCCCCTTTACTTTTTAGTGTGTCAATGCTTCTTTAAAGGGGGACTCTATGCATGGATATGCTCTAAGGTGATTGATACTACACATTTGAATTATATCATTATTACAATAATGGCAAGATCCTCCCCATTGGTTTTGTTCTTCTTTTAACATTCTAGCATTGAAGTAGAACTAACCATTGGCTCATTATTGCACACCTCTCTCTCTCTCTCTCTCTCTCTCTCTCTCTCTCTCTCTCTCTCTCTCTCTCTCTCTCTCTCTCTCTCTCTCTCTCTCTCTCTCTCTCTCTCCTCTTGTAGTTTTTTCTACATAATTAGCGTAATTGAACTATAAATTCACTTAACCTAGAGATGGTTCAAATTTTATTATAGACACAATTCAAAAACCTTTTAGTTTTAGTTTTCCTGTGGGTCTTGGAATTCATGTTCAATTCATGCAAAGTTTAAGAAGGATTTTTTCATTGGTTGTGTGTATGTGTGTCAACCTATTTATGCTCTATTTTAGTCATAATGGTTGCCTCATTTCAACGCCATCTAGTCACCCTAATGTCTCGACTTGCCCTTATCCAAATCACTACCTTATTGTTGTCAAGGGACCCGTATGATATAGAGTTGTCAAAAGAGCAGTCCTTGGATCCTTGCAATGTGAGAACAAATTCTTCATTGACTCTCTCTCTCTCTCTCTCTCTCTCTCTCTCTCTCTCTCTCTCTCTCTCTCTCTCTCTCTCTCTCTCTCTCTCTCTCTCTCTCTCTCTCTCTCTCTCTCTCTCTCTCTCTCAAGTTATGCATCCTCTTATTAAAGCTAGACAATTTGAGAAAGACAAACTAAAACGTGCCATTTCCATCTCCTTGTTTCCTCTTTTTCTTTCGCTATTGTAAGAAAGTATGTGAATCTAGATAAGTGCCAAGTAACATTTACAAAGCTAGTCTTCTATGGGAGAGTTGGCTATTCTTAAGAATTTGGAAATTTGTTTGGGGAATATACAATTGCTTGCAAATATCATTGGAATATACAAGGATAAACTCTTTATAGCAAGACAAAAGAAGTCAAGGTTCTAAGTAGAAAATTCAACATGCAACAAGTGATAATTATGCATGGAGCATGATGGATCAAATTATTGTTTTTGCTTGTAAACATAGTGTGTACAACTTTGTGAAGCTTAGATTGGCTCTCACTTAAACTTGCTCGCAAAAAAAACTATGAATGCTTAGAGGCTAAATTGATATAGGGGAGTATAGGTGAGCTTAATGCTCCTTCTCACCCTATCCCTTGCATGATTGGGTTTTATAAGATTCTCTTGCTTCCATGGTTCACTCTAAAAGAACCATGCATTTATACTTTACCACACTCATGTTATAAATTCTCAAAGGTCCCAATCATTAGTTAGATCTTTTAAGTGACACGAGTGACATACAACCAAAAAGGCATGAGAAGGATGGGAAGCTTGCAATTTTGAAGAGCATATGTTAGTGTTGAGAAATGTTGAAATCTCAACTTTTACACACTTGTTCTACCTAGTAGCTAGATCAAACATTTTCTCCTCGATTATGGCTAACTTTATATCTTATTTTGGAGCTTTATTTTAGTATAGATTAGACATCCTTGACTTGCACATCTTAAGGATCAAGTGTCTGACATGCATACATGACTAGACAACATCTTTGTGTTTACCAATTGAGTTTTCACCTGCTAGTTCTAGCAATAAAATGTACTATCTTATGCCCCCATTATGTGTTAAACTTGATTGTTGATATTGAATGGTATGTAAAGGGAGTGACCGTTTAGACAATTGTCTTTGTAGTCATGAAACTGCTTGTTGCTTAGGGGACTAGCATATGCCAAGCAACATAGTGTTTCCTTTAATAGACTCATCACACAAAGGATCAATGGGTGGGAGTGTGATGTCATCCTCAATAATGGTGGGCTTAGTGGAGGTATAATCTTGCCACCAAACCACATAGAGGGGGCACCTTATGAAAATTCGCAATGCTAGCCAATTAAGTCATTTCATGACTATCAATAGGAAATCAAAATCAGATGTTGCAGTTTTTTGTTATAGATCTTTCTTGTGTTTGCCTACTAAATTGAGCCTTGGTGCAACCATAACATGATAACTTAAGCACTATATCTTTGTTAAACATATTGGCCCTAGTGCAAGATGGCTCTTAACATTCTTTAAACTAAAAGACTGAGCCACAAAGTGAACTTAGTGGTTTCACTTCCATTGTTTTTTAATTTATATTTTTATTTTTGGATCCTTTTAAAGATTTGGACAAACTTAGAGTACTTTCGTATGGGGTGTTTTAGAGAGGAAAAAAATGAGATTTTTTCACTTCAAAACCTTCACGTGGTGAGTTTGGAGCAATTACCTAAAAAATAGGGGAAGATGTTCCCAAGTCAAATCTTATTTACAACCTTGCATACCTCATGCTTGCACATAGGATAACTTGCAATTGCAAGTTCAAGTAGGTAGACTTAGATGTGTGTGAAGGTGAAAAGCATTAGTTTGGTTAGTTTTGAGACTAATGGCATGAAAGTCTTGATAATGGTTAGCTTCAATTGTACTTTTAAAGAGTTGGACATGTGTTTTATTAGCATCACACTTAAGGTATGCTTAAGTGATGGTTGAGGGGGGCTATGTCATTCTTGAGGAGAAAATTTGCTCCCAAGCAATATGCAGTGCTTAGTGGTCCAAAACTTTGTTCTTTTATATTTTTAAATGCAAATGGGCATGTATTATTAATGATAAAGTTTTATATGTACATCATCCATGATCCGCCTAAAACTAGTAAAAATGGACCATGGCTAAAATGTTAGTTAGGCTATTTGATGTTCTTTTCTTGGCTAAGACTTTAGAAAGCAAGATGGGAGGTTCTTTTTTATAGTCTACTAGTATTGGAAGAGCAAATACCCCACAAGGGTGTGGGCATGCACCCCCTCACATGAGCTTAACCTAGTCTTATGGTGGTGGATCATCATGAACCATTTGTCTACAAGGGAGAGACTATCCAAGTCAAGGAGATCTTCATCATTATGTGCACTGTGCAAAAGGTAGGTAGAAACTTTGCAACATTGATTTTGGGAGTGCTAAGAAATAAGGGGCTTTTGGTGGAACCTCATGGGATGGGTTGAAAAAAACTGGCTTTTATGGCAAAATTGACTGCAAAGGGGCTCCTTGTGGGGATTATGGAGATCTAAATGACTTTGTAGAAGCTGAACCACGGAATGTAATTGGGGTGGTCCCAATCCACCGCATCTAGAGATTTAGGAATTCTAGGCTATTTGACAAGAAGGGGCTCTATGATGTTGACTTTGGCCCTTGTAAGAAGGAGGGATTGGTAGTCCTTCGGAGAGTTGGGGAGGAAGCGAGCTAACTATAGGGTTTTTAATGAGTTTTTGAAAGCTTCAAACTGATCTTAATTTGTTTCGACACTGCAACGTGGTTGATGTATTTTATTTTCACATATTAATCAAAATATGGTTGTATAGAAAAAGGCTATTTGAAGTTGTACTAACTTTCTTTCTTTTTTTATGTGCATGCTTTTTTTTGGGGGGGGGGGGCTTCTATAATCCACAATCTCAATGTCCATGAAAAGGTGAGGTTTGATGTTAAAATGAATTGTTATCTAATGTTATGTGTGTGAGATTGGTTGGTTGGAAAAGTAGATTAAGGAGAGAAATGGCCGGATTCATGGTTGATAAGTTGGGTGGGTAGATAGACGGTGGTTTTTAAAACATTACTGGGGAGAGGCGAGGCAAGCAGAATGTTTTGATGGGCGAACGAGCAAGCGAGAGAGAGAGAGAGTGTGTGTGTGTGTGTGTGTGTGTGGTGTGTGTGTCCTTTTTTCGAGAGAGGAGCGCATCCGACCCCCCCCGCTCCCCATCCCATGCGCACGGCCTATATCTTTCTTGTTTGCAAAATTTTCTCTATTATTATTTAAATCGTTCTTTTTGAGGTGTGGACAGGAAAAAGATATTTAATTCACTAACCCATTTATTTAATCCACATTTCCTTGAAACAGGCAGGGTGAGGGTGAGGACCAGGGTGCCGCCTTCGTACCTGCATTGACTCGTACGTGTCAACATTGACAGCAGTGCCGGTCAGTCAGCTGTCTTTGCTGGCCGAGGTGACAGAAAATCACAATCACAACTCCTACATCACATATCACTTTTTTTTATAAAATTAACCGAAACAAATATATCATATTATAGAGGGTGTGCATAATGGCGTTTCTAGGGCATGTTTACACGTATCATTGGTGGCCATATATATATTTCTGTTTAACATTACGTAAATTTAAGTATGCACGTATAATAATAAGAATCAGCACACACACACACACACACACACACACATATATACATATAGGTATGTATATGTGCACTGACACGTGTCTCTCTCCATGTATTTGAATTGTGGTTCACAAAGAAAACATGTGTGTGTGAGAAGAGATATATATGATGTTCTACGCTTAAGAATCATTCTCCCTTCCCTTGTGGCATTAGTTCCCAATCCAGCAACAACGACTAATTAATTAGAGTAAAAGCTTGTGTCAATGGATGCGGCTTTTAGTCCATTAAACTTGTTGATGGTGGTGAATGCCTCCTACATCGTTGTTTCCTTTCTACTGTGGGGACCACCCCATGTGAGTGTTCCATGCAGCTCTACAAAAGGCTATTATTGAGATATATATTGCTTTTGGGTACATCTTAAAGTAGTTGTAAAGTTGGCTAGCAATATTTCATCCTTGTCATCTTTTCAAATCTCATGCAATGAGCAATCTTTGACTATAGTACTCATCAAAATGAGTACTTTAGCCCACTAGATACTAAGTGTTAACACTCATCAAGTCGATGGTCTTTTGCTCATGCGACATCATACAACCACCTTAAGATAGAACAAATCACTCTTTTGCTCACGAGGCATCATAGCAACCATGTTGAGATCTCGTTGAGATAGACCGAATTGCTCTTGTAGTAATAGTAATGTGGTCTCTTAAGTATTAGGGTGACAACCAACTAATCAAGTGCCAACTTTAGAGATAAAGACCAAGGCTCAAGATTCAACACTATGTATTCAAGTGACGAATTCAAAGCTTTTGCACAAAAATGGCTTCATATTAGGGCTTTGTAGCTCTCATGCTCGGTCTGTTAAAGCCTTGATACAACATGTATGTCCTTGTGGACTGCTAATACCTATGACATGTCTAAAAATAAAAAAGAAATACTAGCTACATTCAACAGCTTGTGCAATGAACTCCTAGTGCCCAACAAATGCCATTCAATTGGCTAGCCAAATGGTTTTGAATAAGTGCATTTATTCAAATAGGTCCAAGTCATGTAAATTTGGCCCGTCTTTTGAACCTAAGTAGGACCAATTGTGTGACACAACCCAATAACGCTATACACATCCACAATATTACTGGATAGAAACCTTTAAAAATTTAAGCACCTATAATGACATGGTTGTAATATGGAGATGGTTAATTTGAATGTTGTGTTTGGCCTCTGTTCAAGGAGACATACATTTGGTCCTCAATTTTCACGTTTAGTGTGTTTGGTTAGATAGGATTGCTAATGTCTAAAACTCTTGTATATATAATTATTTTATCTTCTAGGGTTTGTGATTGATGACATGGTTTTGCTTTTGGATAAAGAATACATGATGCAATTTCAAATATTATTTTTAGCATAGATAATACTCTAACCCTCGACATATGGTTTTGCATTTAGACAAAGAATACATGATGCAATCTTGAATATTCTTTTCAACATAGATAATACTCTAGCACTAGACAAGGAGTTTATGCTTATCAATATGGACTAGGATAAGGCTAAGTGGGAATTTCATCACTCTTATTATATAGAAGATAGGATGTGGTTGTCCTTTTTGCAAGACGGTAGTGGCATTGGTTACTAATGCTTCCATAGTGATTATTTATAAAATGGTTATTACAAGAAGGCTTTAAGCTAAAGAGGTCGATTAGGCAAGAACATCCCTTAACACCCTTCCTTTTTTACCTAATAACAAAATTGTTGTTTGTAGAACATTGACTTAGGATTTTACATATGCTGAACCTTCAAGCCTACATGCACACAAATACTAAGGTATAAAATAGCAAATATACGGTGGAATCCAAGCCCTAACACCTGGCATAGCTCGGTGGATGACTTGGACAGCCCACAAGCATGTAACTAACGACATAAAAGATAAACAACCGACTATGATGAAGGCTAACTCAAAGAACACAATTATACCCTGCCAGAGACCTTGCACCTCTTAACAAGCCGCACTAAGCTACCATGAGTAGAGCCCCTCTAGGATACTCATAGCCCTCTTGTGCAGTTGCATAATTGGTCATAAGTGTTAGTGAAATTAAAATAGCAGCTAAGTAAATATGCCAAGGATGAGAACTCATTAAGTACAATGACATCCATACTACATCATAGAGAATAAAGATATAGAACCATGACTGAATCAGTAAATCACTACTCCAATGGTAAAGAGTAGAAACAATAATCAAGAAACATGTCAATGATGTTCCATCATCTGCATTATAATTAATATATGGCAATGTACCACACAACTTGAATTTCAAACAAGAAACTGCATCTCCAAATAAATATACAAGATAATCCAAGAAAACCTATAAAAGAAAACAAAACAGATTTGCATTTGCATCTGCATCATACTCATTCAGAGCTTCAATCTGCACTATATCATCTAAACAATATTGATTTACATCAATCCTAACTGATAAAGCATATATCTCCTGACTCTCAAGTCGATTTTCAAGTTTCTGAAAAACTTGATCTTTAGGTTGCTATTATACTTGCTGTTTTCTAGCTTGTTGAAACACTTCTTGGTGTATTTCTTGCTTTTTAGGCTGCTGCCATACCATTTCTTGCTGTAGGAAATTAGGTTAATGGTGTAGGAACTCAAGTTGCAAAAATTCAGGTCGTAGGGATTCATGTTGCTGCAATCCATATTGAAATTCTACCATAACTAACAAACCTGAACGATCCTGAGTTGCTAAAATCTGCTACAAACCTAAAATTTTCAGCAAACCTGAAAAACGATCTTGTAGGTAAAGGATTTGAACACTTCTTGATGGAGAAAACCACAATATACTTTTGAAACTGTCATCTAACTCATCCAATATCCTCATAGCCATGCTCAAAAACCGATTAATATGACCCATATCAACCATTCCTTCTGTAGCATCAACTACATAGATATCAACTATTGTAGGTACTTGCGTGACTCTACTCACTTCAACCTCATCTCCAAACTGATTAGAATACTCAAAAACTTCAAAAATATCAGATTGAACTGAGATATCAACAACCGGATTATTATCCTGATCATTCACATCTACATTATTCGCTATAGACTAAGATGCTTCCATGTCCTGATCTAGAGATTTTGCCTGCTGCTTAGGATAAAGTTGTATAGATCCAAAATTATGAAATAATTTATCCAATTCAGTCCCTAAACTTCCCTGAAATTCAAACAACTCCTGCTCAACCAAAAATTCTTCAGGATGTTGTCCTAAATCATCATAAATTGTAGAAAGAGTAAATTGCCATATGGGAACTTCATTTTCAGCCATGTTGGGCTGCTCTTGATACCTTTGAATCATGATATCCACATCCATTCCAAACATTGACACTATGGATAAATTTCCCTAAAGAAAAAAATCATTCTCATAAATACTCATTGTAATAGGCTTGCCTTATTCCTGCTCATTTAGGTTAAACTTCCGAACTTCATCTTCAACTACTCTTACAAAACCTCTCATAGTGTGCTCATTCCTCTGCTCAACTTGAAGAATAACCTTTTGTCCTTCCTCTTCCTGCATATCAGGGTTATTCATCTGCTTTCAATCTGTAGAATGCTGATTTTCAGGTTTCCTATTGAGTTTATTTTCAGGATAACCTGTTCTTGAGTCTTGAATTAAGTTATTCTACTCATTCCCTAACCTGTCCTGAAATTTAGGCTACTCTTGATCTTCAAGACAACTGCCTGCCTACTGTCCTAACAGGTTTTGGACTGCAAAATGAATAGTTTGCTGTTTGAAAATTGCATTTCCTTCAATTATGGGAAAACCCTGATTCTCTTGAATGATGCCCTCAACATCTATCTCCAAGATAGGGACTACAAAAATATTTGTTTGCATGCCTAATTGTTCCTCATCTTGTTCCACTTCATCAATCAATTTAATTGTTTGTGCATACAAATCCTCAAGAATAACATCTTGACTCAGAATACGGGAATAAGCCAACTAAGTATACAAGTTAGCAATTTCATTATCTTTCAGCAAAACAACTTTCTCAAGAGCATCAATACAAATCCTCAAGAATAACATCTTGACTCGGAATACGGGAATAAGCCAACTAAGTATACAAGTTAGCAATTTCATTATCTTTCAGCAAAACAACTTTCTCAAGAGCATCAATAACCTCTGAACAATGAGAAACTTGCAAATCCATTACATTCTTGACATGAGAAACCTCTTGTTGAAGCAATGCTTTCTCTGCCTGAAACCGATGAATAAAAAACAAAACTTCAACTGTTGCAATTTTTGTTGCATTCCTCTCCTTTTCCAACTCTGAAGAAAGCCATTGAATCATCTTAGTTGAAGATTGATTCATAAAGCATAACTCATTTAGATCATCACGGAAACCACACAAACCGAGTGATCTTTGCAATTCTTGACTTTCAAAATGCTGTTGTAAACTTGGACAATACTAAAAACTGTTCATTTGCTGCCCGAAAACTTGCTGAAAACTGATCACTTGCTATCTTAAAGCTTGATGTCCTGAAAATTACTCATGCAGGCAATTAACTTAAGAGTTTACAGCATTAGTAACTTACTGAATTTCTTCAAGTTGAATAGTGATATGACTTGAAATAGTATTCAGCATGTTGTAAATATATGTATCTTGCAAAAATACATCCTAAAATGATGGATTTTGTACTAAAGGTAGTGGCATTTCAAGTACTTGTAAAGCCTCTTCAATGAAATCTGACTCCTTGGCTACCTAATCTTCCTCAAAACCAGTAAGAGAACCAAGAAAATCATCCATAATAGCATCCTTATTGAGAAAAACATTAGCCTCATGCTTGTCATCCATGACAACAACATCTTCTTGAATATGTAAGTGATCTTCTTGATCACTAGACCAATCACCAAACTGATCAACTTCCTTGATGATAACTGCATCACTTCTTTCTTCTTCAATAAAACAAAATTGGGATTGATTATAACAGTTGGCAAGACTCCAAAGTATGGAAAATACCTTCAATTTGTCGATGTAAAGTGTGTGATGCTCCACTCTCCCGTTGGTAAGCTCTTGTGTTGGGTTTGGGGCACTGGAGGATTCGTGGTTGCTTTGGCTCTTGTCCTCTCTAACTCCCTCAGCCTCAATCTTTGGCAAAACCATAGGTAAAGGATAGCAATCATCATCATCACTTGAACTTGAATCTTGATTTGAATCCAAAACATCATAATACTTCTCCTTGAGCTTCTCAACTGCTCTAAGCAATCTCAGAACCTGCTTCAAACTTGAGCAAGACTTAACCTTTTGGCCTGCATGGTCATCATGCCATTCATAAGCATCATCAAGGACATTCTCAAAAGATCTCAACTGTTCCCATGCTCTATCCAGTCTTCAACTGGAACCCTTCTTGGTTACTAAAGAGAACTTCTTATGGATACCATGGAACTGCTGACATAAATCAAACATGTAGAAATATTTGCAAGACTTCCTACTTTCACAGGACTCGTGGACATACGGACAGCATTTGGAACAGTACCCATGCTCAAAGCAGACTTTACAACTCTTTTCCTCCTTCTTGGACTTACCCATAACGAAGCATATCTAAAGTTTGGAAAAGAATCCGCTTTGCTGTGATCCGACCTCCTTCTACAATGATGGAGTAATAGGTCTTCAACCTATAATACTCGGGGTACTTATGCAATTCTAGCAGTTCAGATTGCCTAAAATACTCCTTTATAGGTACTTCTTGAAAATTCATGAAAACTCCTTTATTGACCAGACTTCTCAAGTTTATCAAGTTATCTCCAATATTTGCTACAATTCAGGTTATGCCTATCATTTTTACAACCCTATGATACTGTTGCACTTCAGCTTATACATGAAACTTCTGCAATTCAAGTAATCATCCTGAAAATTCCTGCAATTCAGGTGACTGCCTACAACTCCTGCAATTTAGGGAACTGCGTGAAACTCCTGTAGTTCAGGTAACTGCCTCAAACTCCTGCAATTTAGGTAACTGTTTGAAATTCCTACAATGCAAGCTATTCTTGGAACTTCCTATGGTTTAGGTTATTAGCCTAAAACTCCTTACAATTCTGGTTATACCCAAAAATTCAAGACATCTTGAGATTTCTCCATTCTTGCACTAGCAAGTCTGAGTCTAAGGACTCTAGAATATCCATAATGTAGGATACCGCTCTTTGAATAAAAGAATAACCATAAACTGCATATAATTTTGAGGAATGCCATTTATACTTACAACAGACATCATAATGGCTGTAGGCATGCATTGTCATGAATATTATAGCCCATTTAGGTACAGAGCATAATTGTCCATAACAATATGTTGTCCTAAAAAATGCAAATTAGTATTTCCCATCTTTGAACTTCATAACCTTTTGTCTCTATGAATATATCGTCCTGACATCTTGATATGATGACTCCATTTCGAAACTCCCAAAATAATCACAAATCTAAAATTTTAGCCTGAATTGAAAACAATATCTTCAAGAAGAAAGATAAACCTAAATAATTTGCCTCAAATCCATAGCATTGAGAACTTTTGAAGAGATTGAATTCTTCAAGAACAAGAACTTCAAGATATCCTCCTTCAAACAATTTGACTGCAAGGTATTTCTTATGTAGGGATATCTTAATACCTGCAACTTGTAGAAGTGTAGAAAAATGGGTGAAAATGCAAAAATGCCTTGAATTCTTGAAAAATCTTGAAAATTTTGTTATGAAAATTTTGGTTCCAGGCCTGATGCCTAAATCATGAGAATTTTTTCCACGAAACTAGCAAGATCACCAAAGTGTTATGCCTCCGTAGAGACATAATAGAGACACAGGACACACCGGTCTGCCAAAGCAGTCCTATCCTATTGCTGCAAGAAACTTCTTGAATGAATTCACAGCCATTAAATGCACATAATATTTAGGAGAAATACATAGACATGAGATACATATCATATTCATCAGCGTAGAATTGCTGTCTTGAAAGTTACCTCATAGATATACACATTCACAACCATTCCCAATCAAATAACTTGAAGTAGATTGCACCAATATTCAAGAAACAAGCATATATTATCAGAATCAGACATCAACGACAAGAATTTTGTGCTGTCTTGACATCTCCACATTTTTGCACTACGCAGGGTTTCAAAAGACACAACTAGTTGATGTTTTTTTACCTGCGCCCTGACTTTCAAGTGAAACATCATATGTAAGGTAAAGGTTGTTTTACATATGCTAAACCTTCAAGCCTACATGCACACAAATACTAAGGTATAAAATAACAAATATATGGTGGAATCTGAGCCCTAGCAATACCCCATTGCAATAATTTGCTCAAAGATGGGGGAAGCTAGCAAATTTAATGTAAGGCAAAGTTGACTTTAGGGTTTGGAGTGAGGATCAAATCGTCAATGTAAGGCAAATCTAATTGTAGGATTTTAATTGAGGATCAAATATTTGAAGTTAATGAAATGTAAAAGGTTGAAGCAAGTTCTCTACTATTAGTATATGGAGGAGAAAAGTTAATATAGTGCAAAAGCAATGCCATCCTATCAAGATAATGAGTTTCTATAGAGGATTGTATGTAAAGAGTAAGTTGCCAATTAGAAGTAGGTAGAGTAGAATATTCTAATTCACTTATTTGCATCATGTGCAAGCATAATGAGGAGACAAACAAGCATCTTTCTAACAAGTGCATGCTCAAATGTTGACGCATGGAAGAAAGTTAAGAGATCCTTTAAAGTCTTGGGGCTAAATTACTTTGTCTCGTGGAAGTAAATGTTGCTTGGTGATAGAGGAAAGATGAATGAAGAGTCTAAAAAAGTTTGATATCTTTGTAGAATTGCAAATTTAGAATGGACTTGAGTCCACAGAAATGCAACTCTTTCTTGGAGAAAAAGAAGGATGAAATTTTTTCTAATGACTATGCCACTCGTCTTGAAGAGTTGCACTCTTTATTATAAACATCTAGTGTAACGTCTAGGTCATTGACCTCTTTCAAAATAGACATTAAGTTGTTAATGGGGCTTATTTAACCTTCTGGCCTATCCTTTTTGGAAAATATGCATACATTTTTCAAGTTGGTATATCTTTCATGTTGCATTCAAGAAAAATAGAGACCTAATCCTAATCCTATAACAGAGGAGATAATTGAAAAAGATTGGTCAACAATATAATCTATATTTCCCCTGCTCTTGCCACATCTAAGAGATGAGCATTCAAATCTTGATGCACATGGCAATTTACCAACGACATTAACATTGTGAAACATGTGAGATGAAGGATGACTTGCAAAATAAGTTTCACCCCATGCAAGCAAAAAGGACATGCATCGATGGGCACCATGCGAAAAATTTTGTTTGATCTTTACATCATGAACTCTGGTGGGGTGGTAGAACAAGACGGGACATTGAGCCAGTTGAGCAATTTCTTCTTGGCATCACAATAGACAAAGAGATGAAAGAGTTTTATCCATTACCTTATAAGGCATGTTCAACATTGCAAAAGGTTTGGATCTCTTACTTGAGGCAATGTTTATTATAGTCATGTTAAGGGGGCATTATGCAAACCTAGTTGATAGAGTAGTTGCACTGAAAGGTCTAGGATCAAATGAATGATGGTGGCCATCAAAATTTTGTCAATCCACCACCCTATTATTGATTCATTCCTCCAAATGCATTGAAGTCTACCAATGCAATGGCTTAGTATTGTTAATCTTGTGATAACACCTAGTTAACACCCTTGTTTTTGAGAGTGTTTGTGGGCTATTGGGACTCCACTCAAACCTCAACTTATTGGTGTGAATCTCTGTGATCACTACCTCCATGTACAACCTTGCCCTTAGTCTTTTTTATTGTAAGAGACATTAATATTACAAGAAAAGGATATAAAAGTATTTACATGGACTTTTGCTCAAGGAAGCCTAACCAAAAGTAATCATTATCGCTAACATCTCCAGTTTAATTGAGTGTGTGTGGAATGCTTCTCTAATAGAGCTAATGTTACTTGCCTACATAAGGAGTCTATTTGGTTCAAGTTCTTCTTTAGAAAAGGCATTCGATAGTGGGAGGATCTTCATCTTTGGGATATTGATTGGCTTCCTCCTCCCTTATTAAAGGTACTTTCAAGCTCAAAGTCAATCATTTTGACTTGGTTAAAGCAATTGAGTTTAATGTTAAGGCTTTAACATCTTAGCAACCCAATTCAGAAGCTCAACACTAATGGTGTTATTGTTCAATCAATCACACTCCTAGAGCCCCACCATGCATTTACATAAGTTTTTGGGACTTTAGAAAGAGCGTTTAGACTTTGGAGTGGTATATGTCACAAGTGCAATTGCTTATTTCTTCATGATTAGGACTCTAGGATAAGAGTGATGGGGTTAAGATGTTTTGTGTCATTGGTGTATGTAGGGCTTGGAAAATGTTAAGGGAGTTGATCTTCTAGATTCACCTTACACAGAGTTGAAATGATTTCAGAAGACACATGGGAAGAAAAAAATTTAAGGGAAGGTGATCTACAAATTAAAGTTGTTTTGGAGTATTTCTACTATGTTGGGTAAACTAGAGAAAGAGGGCGTGATTGAAAAGCTTGAGTTGGATGATGTGCCAAACAGTGGGAGAGAGTGAGGTTTTGATGGGAGCTTATTTGGAAACAAGCAAATGGGTATACAAGGTAAGCCTATATCATAGGAGTCACACATGTAGGAGAAGAGTTCCCCTTGAAGAAGGAGACCCTATTGGCAGGATAAAGAAGTCATTGTGTCTTGATGGCACAAGCATGGATGCGTATTTGTATGCAACCCATTTGAAAATGTTGGAATTGACTTTCAATTCGTACACTCAAGAAGAACACACTCTTGTCATCTCAAAAGAGATCCACAAAAAAACATTGACCTTGCCCATAGAAGCACTTTATGGCCACTATTTTGATTTTTTCTACAATTGATTTGTATATTCTCTTTATGGGCATTTTCATGTGGGAAGATATTCCCTATGTGGTTTTCTTCTACATTCAAATCAATGTGCTCTCCTTTACATTTCAAATTTAATGGATGGGGTTTTTTCCAGGTGGTGGTAGGCTTTCAAATGGAAAGAGATTAGATTTTGTCATGCTCTATGGGGGGCTATAAAGGAAACATGGTGCAGACCATGCCCTTTGTTTATAGGGTTTTCACCCTCTTAAGTGTTGCTTTTGGAGTGCTCAGTATGGGCTTCAATCCCTAGGCTACATGCAATACTTTATGCTAACCTTAATGAAATTGTGAGTGCCCTTGGAAAAGTGCAATATGTTTCTCCCTACAAGTTAACATGTTAGGAGATCATAAAGTGTGCATTCTCTAGGATCTTAGGGTTGAACTTTTGGAAATGCTACACATTCAAGACCCAAGGGGCTTTGAGCTCCCTTGTGAGTTCAAGTTTTCCACCTTTTTGGATGCCTGATATCAATGTCATAATGTGGGTCATTTTGCAAGGGAGTTTTTGAAGGAGATGGAGTAAAAGGATGCCAAGGAAGTCACTAAAGCTACCCCCTCAAACTTTCTAGGTCACTCAATCAAAACAAGGTGGGCTTGCATTTGCTTGCATAGAAGTTGGTAAGCAACCTTTATGCTTTAAAAATGTTAATTCTATTATAGGAGTAAACCCAAGCAAAGCGACTCGAATTTTTGATGGTAAGAAATAAGTTCTTGTTAGTAATAAAGAAACTCAACCATTGGTGGAGGAATGGGTTACGAAAGAGAAGAAAACATGGAATAAGGGGGAGTAAACAAAGGCAATCAAAATGTCTCTTTAAAATTGGCAAGTAATGTCTCAGGCTTTACCAATGTGTATGCCCTGCTTGAAGGTTTGGGAGGCTTGACCTATATTTTTATCATGCATAGGATTAATGCATACTCATGGAATGAGCAAGGGATTCGCTCCCTTCACAAGGCTCTATGTAGAGGTGGCTTTAGGCATATATTCTCTATCTTCAAGAAGTTAAACGTGGCATGCAAGTTGATTTGGCCCTTTCACGCTACAAATGTTTTGCTAATGCACATGTGAGGGGGAGTGGAGATACATTCATCATTTGTAAATATATTTTAAATCCAAGACTTTATGTAAGAAGTGGTACAAGGGAGTTTATTGGGATCATGATAAACCCAAACATCATGGATTTAAACATTTTTAGTATCTACCCCTAATATTTTATTTATAATGCATGCAAAAATTGATATTAATGAGAAAGGGTAAATATAGTTACAGCATAAAAGTTATGCCCCTTGGCCTAAGCCAAAACACAAAGATTCTTACAAAATAGCTTAAGGAGCTAGTGCGAATCCTTGAGTTGCTTCAAAACTCGTAAAATCTCATCCTTTAGTGAACCTATAGCTTCCTCAATGCTCTTGATAGTGCAAGATTTGAACACACATGTATTCCTCCATGACCAATTGAACTTAAAGGTGAAGCTCAAAAGAGTGAGAGGTCTCCAATTGGTCCTTAGTGCGGCGATCATGGGCTTTAGGAATAAGTTTAATCACCCCACTATTGAAATCTGCATGCATTATTCCAGTATTCCTCACATGATTCATTAACTTCACCAGATCATTACTGCAAGAGTTCCAAAATTTTTGAAACAGCTCAGCAGGTAATCCGTCCTTCCCAAGAGCTTTCCCAGGTTTCATGTTGAACACTGCATTTTTAACCTCTTCCACAGTGAAAGGCCGATCCAACAAAAGGGCCTGATTAGGAGAGATGGAAGTCGAATCTTCCAAAAAAGAGCAAACACGCTACTCATAGTTCAAAGGAGTGGGAGAGGGAGTCCCAGTAATTGTAGCCATATGGTATTTAAAAACATTCAAGATCGAACTATGATCCGTGACCATCTTCCCTTCTTGGTCTACTATTTCAGTTATAGTTTCTTTTTTCTACTTATCTTTCAACTGAGAGAAAAAGAACTCATTGGGTCCATCTCCACAGACTGCCCACTTACCCCTTAACTAAATCTTAGCTACTCTTACAGCTTCTTCTTCAAGTAGGCTTAAAAAAATTATCAATTTCTCTTAGACAACTTTGCATGCATGCATCACCTGGATCACTTGCAAGGGCAGCTAGAATCGATCTTCTAGCTCTGGTACCCCCTTCCAAGGTCTTCTTTCTTAATGCTGCTTTAATCCTACCATGGTCCTTCACAACCCAAGTAACTGCATTAAGAGCCTTTTGCTAAGCACAAACAGGAGAACCTTTAGCAATTCTGCTCCAAGCATCCTTGATCCTCTTAACAAAACCTTCATAATGCAAAAAGGATGCATTCAAGTGGAAGGGTGGCGGCCCCTCATTGTTTTCTGATAGCAAAATAAGCCTAAAGGAGATGAGAACCAATACATGATCAAATGACATCACTTCATCCAAGAGCATGTACCTCACACCACCCCCTATCCACCATGAACCACATGTAGCATATACTCTGTCCAGCCTCTGCTACCATGCCAAGTGTGCCCATATATGTTTATTATGCCAAATAAACTGTAGTTCACCTTTCCGATTAGAGACCAAGGCAATATCCCTTAGTTCACAAGCATTTTCAAAGTGCTCCTAGCTCTCTCTTTCCACCAAATTCATGGTGCCATTGCCATGGGATCTATCAGTGCCATACAAGGTCATGTTCCAATCCCCCCCACAAGGGCATTCATTCAATCCAAGCACTATTGCAGAAAATCTCATAAACAAACTCTCTAGTTAGAATTGTTGGGGGCATATACCGAACATAGCAAAAACACCTCAGTGTAGTAGGAGACGCTAACTCCTATACATCTCCCATCACCAGATGTAAAGGCCAAACGTGGCATCAGCTCATTCTTGACTAGCATCATGGCACCCCGTCTACCTCTAGATGCGATGTCAGAGAAAATGCTATACCCATCAATCAAAAATTTACCACAATCATCCTCACCTAGCTTAATCTCCTATAAGGCAATAACATGAGGTTTATACTTTTTAATTAATCCATAGGCCACCTTCTTGCGAAGGTCCGAGGCAAATTTGTGGACATTCCAAGACATAATTTTAACTTAGTGGAGAGACAAGTCCTCTCAAAGTAGTGAGGAAGGTTCTTCAATAAATTCATGACCATCCAAAGGAGCATATAAATTTCTATCAACCAGAGGATTCATTGCAAAGCTTTTGATCGAGGGTTTACGACACTTTTTCTTGTCACCCTTCGAATCCATCAACTTGGGGGGCATATTCTCCTTGTCCTTACTAGTAGAGCTTCTATTAATAGAATCATAAGGTACCTTTGAGTTGCTGGGAGTTATTTGGGTGACCAGGCCGTAGGAACCCTGTCCATCAACTGATTCTATTTGCTAGATTCCGCAAGACACTTATCTAGGGCATGATTGAGCCTCTAGTTGGTTGAGAGTCTTGATCAGAAAGTGGAGAAGGAGTTTCTTTATCAACTTGCATGCCTTTGCTAGGCTCAGAGGAGTTTCCACCTGCCGTATTCTCAGGAGCAGCATTAGCTTCTTTGACTAGACTCTTAAGCGGGCAAGCCTGGGTAAAATGACCACTGGATTTACACAAATAGCAAGAATCAGGGAAGATGATGAATTTAACCTTAAGCATAATTTCCATACCATTAATATCTTGCAATTGCAGTTAACTAGGAGGAATGTTTGTATGATCCCAGAGTAGGCAAGCATGACAAGTCGGCTTAAGCCACCCCCTAGGGGGTTGTTGAAGCAGGAGTATACAAGACCTTGCCCATCGTAGCAGTAATCCTGGACGTCTCCTCCACTAGCCAAGGAGGCATATCAACAAACTCCACCCAAACAGGGCATTCGTGTTGCAGAACTCCATCCAGGGAAAAGGAAGATGTCCATGGCAAGACATAAACCAGATTACCACGGAAACTAATGGATGATGCCAACACCCAGTCCCTTTCAGCCTTGGATCCAAGAATGGCAAATGAAAAAACCCTTCCCAACAAATTTGTATTGCACCAGTGAGGCTTTGCCCTTGTAAGCTCGAACCATCTGGAGAATTCCTCCTCCAATGGGGGTTTGCCAAGAAAATACATATACACACTAGTAGATAGCAAGGCAGCATATCTATGCCTGACTCTGTCAATTGAATTCGTGACCAACGACTTGTGAACTCGGGCTTCCTGCTAAGCTTTAGCTCTGCATGCATAATTATACTTCAAGTGATCATTCTTCAACGCCTTATCAATCTCTGCCATGTTAATCTCGCCATTCCTAAGAGCATTCTTGAAATCCAATGAAGGCCTTTGTTGCTCAAGAGGCATCGATTCCATTCTTAGCCGCTTCCTAGGAAGAACCGGCATGCATTCCTTCGGGACACTTGGTGACTTGAAAGCACATAACTGCCCCTCTTGCACCACATCAATCCATAATGAACTAACAACATAGTTATTATCCACTATAATGAGCTTGGAGTTTGCATAGTGATGCTATTCTCCTAGATTGACCTTGGTTCCTTCTCTTCCTAAAAGAAGTGATTCTTGATACCTAACCCACCCCCCCCACCCCCCCCCAACACAAACAACCAAATATTGGTGAAACATGGGCAAAACCATGCGATTCTCTTGATGTAGAGGAAATGCTTTTCATCAGAGACTAGAATATGGTATTGTAGGTAGATGATCTATCTCATGAGGGTGAGATCTTGCATGTAATGGAATTGGATGCATGGAGCTCTTTTTAGAGATTGCATGACTTAGTCAACATGATTGATATTTATCCCGGGTATCATCTTTAGTAGTTCATGTGGAAGAGAAAACAAGCTATTGTTGCATGGAAAGCTGCTTGTCTTGATCACGCATATTTCTCTGGTGGGTTGACTAGGGTATGGTAGCACATGTGCTTACCACATTTATTGCTTCCAACCATTTCTCAAACTTGGTTAGGTTTGTGACCTAAATTTGTAATTGAGAACTATTTTTTGGGTTGAGCCTCCTAGAAAAGTGTTTTCCTTTGGACCTCCCCATAGGAACAACTCGATAATCTATGTTTGTGAGAAGGCCCTCTTAGAGCTAGGTCACACTTGGCTCTAATGGGGGGAAGATAACCCTTCTCCCCCCACAAAATTAGAGTCACGCCAACAATCAAGAGGCAGGGTTTTAATAACCGTGCATAAATCCCACAAATCCTTTGAAAAAGGGTAGTGTTAATGTAGGGGGTGGTTGGGTTTATGCTCTAAGAAGAGTCCTATCGATCGATGATGCATTTGCCTAGTAGTCAATCCATCAAACATCACAACCTATTTAGCACCTTTCTACAACTAATGCAATGAATCTTCCATTGAGCTTCCTCTTCTCCTTGGTGTGACCAACAGGAACTATAGCACACTCTTAGAGCTAGGCCACACACATGTCAATCAACTTGCAAAAGTCATCAAAGTGATTGGCTTGCCGTGTGTATCCTATGCCTCTAAACTTAAACTCCAAAAAGATGGGTACTTGTTGTGGTACATGAAGTAGCTCTAAATTTGAAGATACTTCATAAACTTGTTGAAGTTGGCTTGAAGTGGTAGCAATTGATTAGCGTGTAATGGGAAATAACATAGGCCTTTTTCTCTCGGCAACAATCGACATTCAGGCTCTCTCTCCCCTGGAGAGGCATGATACTTAGGGTCCATCATTGGTCTCAACCTGCATGCGTGTCTAGTTTGCCATCTAGTAGATAAGCGCCCAGCCACACACAAGTTATTTGGACTTGGATGAGTTGCTAAAGCAAAGGTTAGCGTCGCGTGAAAGGATGACTTGGACCGACTTGGACTTTCATTTTGAGAAAGCGGGATTCCAATGAGTCCATCAAGTGCCTCCTAAGTAAGAGGTGCATGACAGACTCGTGCAAGTCCACCTATGTGGCAACTATTGATTGCTGTGCTTGTTGAGTTTCTCTCTCCTCATGCGGTTCTTCTCTGTGTACTACATAGATAGCTTTTGTAGCAATGGCCCTTTTCTCTCCATTTTCAGCCTCACATCTCACCATAGTCCGAACTTATGCAAGGCTATGATGTTGATGTCGTCTCAGGCCGGTTACACACCAAAAAAGGGACGTCCATTTTGTAAGTTTTGACCAATCAAAACACTTATTTAAAGGTTGGCGTCCGCAGTCCTTTACACACGGGAGAGGACATGACCTGTTATTTACCTGCTAAATAGGTGAACTCCCTGCCCACTTTTGGACGGGGAGTCTCCCCTGTTCACTTTGTAAAGTGGTAGACAAGAGTGTACTTTTTGCATTTGCAACTAATCAAAAGATTTATAAGTTTATTCTTTTTTATTTTTTTACAAACTGTGTCCTTTTGGTGTGTAAAGGTATGACGCCTATGTTCGTACCCAAATTTAAAAAGTGCATGCCCACACTCTAGACGGGGGTTGTCCGTCCATTACTTGGTGTGTAACCAGCCTCAATTGCCTACGCAAGTGTATTGACATGCATGGGGAGGGACTCTAACTACCTCACTCAAGTCTATTGACCTGTGTGGGGCACGGCTCTTGCACCATAAGAGCTGGTGCAACCCAGCCCTTAGCGTTTTTGCTCTTATTAGCAGGGTATTACAGGATCCTGATTATGGACGTCTTTTGGAAGTTGGAACGGTGTGATGAATCTTTTCGGTACGGGCATGTGTGACGTGGCTAGACGAATGCCGCGAAACATAGCATAAAAAAGGCTTAATTTGAGAAAGGAAAAAAATGAATAATTGCGTGCTGCCGGTCTCCGACAAGAAGCGAACGGGGACGGTATCACAGAGGTGGTGCAGCCCTCCAGAGACAGAGAGAGAGAGAGTGTGTGTGTGTGTGTTTTCTCTCTCCTACAGGTCATTTTCTCTCTCCTCAGTCTCTCTGCGTGGAGCTGGGGCACGTGTGAGTATACTTTCTGTATGAAAAAACGAGGAGATACCCAGAACGAGGGGGCGTGTGAAGGCTGTGTATTCCTCTCTCCCCCTCCTGGGTTTCACACAGGCTCTCTCTCTCTCTCTCTCTCTCTCACTCACACACACACACACACTCTCTCTCAATGTAGCTTGAGCCTTGAGACAGACATTAGCTCTACGCTGAAGCAGAGCTCTCTCTCTCTCTCACTCTCTGTGTTTCCCTGTATAAAAAACAAGCCAACTACCTGCTACCGACCCCTTTTCTCTCTCTCTCTCTCTCTTTTCCACATCCCAACATCCCCTCTTTTGCTCGCCTCCCTCCCCCTCCTCTCATTGTTTTCCTGCCTCTTCGTACCCATCGTACGCATACCTCGCCCGTTCTTCTGCCAGGGTTTTTGTCCTCTCTGTGCCCTCTTCCGGGGCTCTTCACACTGCAGCTGACTTTGATCCCCCACATGAACCCTAGTTGGTATCACTCTGTTGCTGCGGACAGCCGTGTTTTGGATGCAAGCGGGAGCTGATTGGGAGAATAGAGCGAGTCAAAGCAGATTACGAAGAGGAAGAAGAATCTGTCATGTTTGCTGATTCTCATCAGGTAGCCGGCGGCCCAAGTCTGTGAGTTATGTGGTCTCTTTAAGATATTCGTAGTTATAGCTTAACAGGAGCACAGGACAAGCTCACATTTTGTGAGATCAATTCTTATCATTCGCCGATGGAGCTTTAGTATGATGGCAAAGCTCCAGTTTCTGCCAAGGTTTTCCTCTTTGGGCATATTACTTCCTCCCAGATGATAACAGCAGAAGGGCACAGGTTCAATGTGATGTGATTTGTGTGGGAGCACAGAGAGAGAGAGAGAGAGAGAGAGAGAGAGAGAGAGAGAGAGAGAGAGAGAGAGAGAGAGAGAGAGAGAGAGAGAGAGAGAGAGATGGGGTGTGCCAGCTCCAGGCTAGAAGACTCCGAGGTGATTATGCAGTGCAAAGAACGCCGGCGGCTCATGAAAAATGCTGTCAGCCTCAGGCAGGAATTCGCTATAGCGCATGTTGCTTACATTCAAACCCTTCGTAATGTGGGGTTTGCCCTGCGCAAGTTTGCAGAAGGGAGCACCTCTGAGCCGTACACGACCCCATCGACACCTGGTACCCCTGTTTTGCCTTTGCCTCAACCCACTCCTGATGTTGCTGTCCTCTCGCCACCTTCCGAGTTGCTGCCTCCACCCCCCGCTCTTTCACCGCCCAGGCCAAGCTCTCCCCCACCTGCTGTAACTTTGCCATCTCCTGTCAAAGTTGTAAGTCCCCCGCGGTCACTATTGCCCACACCTACAAGCTCTCCCAGTTCAGCTGATACCTCTCCTATGGCACATTCTAGCCCTCCTTCCCGCTCGGAGAACTCAAGCCCCCCTGCAAGACTTGAGGTGGCGCCTTCAAACTCCTCCCTGCAGGATGTGGCATCTCCTGGAAGAGCTAGTGATTCCTCTCCACCATTCTACTATCAGTCAAGAAGCGATACTGATGCTATGTTTATGACATTTTCACCGTCTCCTCGAGGAATTCGCACCCCTCTCCCTCCCCCTTCCCCACCTCCGGCCTCAACTTCTTCATGGTTTTTATATGATATCTTCAATGCTCCACCTATTCCCTATCATCTTCAAGAACACAGGAGAATGAAGGAGTTTGGTGAAGTAGAGGAAGATGTGGGAGACATTGGCCAAGACTTTGATCATGTACGGGAGGAAGAGGGAATTCCTGACCTTGAAGAAGAGGAACAAAAGGAAGAAGCTAAAGAAAATCCTGTGCAACCTGAACCAGAGTTAAAAAGAGAGGACATATCTCGGATGGCTGAGGAAAAGACAGTAGTCGTTGAGGAAAAGTCTGGGGAGGCTACAGGAAGCAGTGCCAAACCAGATGCAGGTGAGAAAGTTAACAGTGAAGAAGACCAAGTGGTGGTAGTGGCCAACACAGAGCCTGTGGTAACACCAGAGAATGAGAAGAACGATAAGCCTAAAAATGAACTTTCTGTTGTCACTTCTTCTAAGGGCCTGGATCTAACTGGAGTTGTGAGGCACATTGATGGCCATTTTGCCAGAGCCTGCAAAAGTGGAAAGGATGTTTCTGGGATGCTTGAAACACAAATGGTTCCTCATCAGATGAACATTCTGGATGTGAAGGGTATGTTTTGTATCAAATTTTATGACTTCTACTGCCTGCTGTTGGTCCATGGCGTGATTCTGGATTCTTTGTTGCGGCAGAGTCTTCCAAAATGTTTAATGCAATCACTTGGCACTGGTCCCGGAAAACATCTGTTGCAATGCGCGACGCTTATGATGACAGCGATGTAGCTGAATGTGGAATGACTGGTAGCCATGCGTCGACCTTAGAGCGAATATATGCATGGGAGAAAAAGCTGTACGATGAAGTTAAGGTGGGTCATCTTGTTATTTGTTTTTTCTGTGCATCTCCCGCAGTTCTAATGATTGGAAAGTATTGTTGCATGTGTCTGGTGGTATGTATGCTGGTGGCTTTGCTTATTCTTATTTTCTTGTCTAGTTGCAGAAATATAGAATGCTAGCACTTTTGTAGTTGTTTCTGTGTTTCTATTACTGAGATTGGCCAATGGGTAGTTTCTGTCTTCCAAGTTGGAGTTAGTACACTAGGTTTGCTTTAGGTTTTTCAGATGTTAGCTTTGAATCATTTGTTAATCTTATGTATCTCAACATGACTCCAACTATTACGTCTGGCACAGTTGTTTCATTGCCACACAAATTTGGAAGATTGTTTCAGACACATGCAGATTTGTAGGACTTATTTCTCTTCACATCAGTTTTGTCACATGTGTATTTTTCAGGGAAAATGGCAACAACCTTGGGTTCCTTTTCATTGGAAAAAGTCAGATTAATGTCATTTTTGAGTGGATGATTGTCATAGGCGCTCTTCCCATAAAGTATTGCATGGACTGTAGAGGGAAGATCTTTTTAAATTAATGTTTTGGGGAGATGTGGAGAAGTGCCTTATTTCAGCAATTAGTACTCACCTTTGCTTTAAAAGAATTCAAAGCTTACCGTAAGAAAACTACCTCCATTTTTCTCTTCGATGTCCAAACAGAAACAAATCTGCTACTGTATGAAGAGCACATGTGGTGTGAGTGTTTGATAGCTTTTGTGAGGGCCTGTGTCACATTTTATAGTGCTTCTTTGATATGGTAGATACATTGCCACTATATTGCCCTTGATTTCTCTTTAGTTGTTTGGACCCCTGTTATTGTCAAGCCAAGCTGAAATACATCCGACACACTACTGGCAGGGTAGGATAGTTTGGAAATTAAACATCTGAAGACAAGAAAGTTGCAAACTTCCTTGAGAATGAATGTAGTGGTTCTTGGGAACTTGGTCGTAAGCAGGGAACACAGTAAAGTTTGTTCAGTGCTTATAATGTGATACATTGATTTCTCTCTGATTGTCTTCATTGTGTGCAAGTACTCTCCCACTTATGCTATCCATTGTTTGATTATCTGTGTAGGCTGGAGAATATATTCGATTGGCATTTGATCGGAAGTGCAGGCAGTTGCATAATCTTGTTGCCACAGGGGTGGATACTAGTGTGGTTGACAAAACTAGAGCTGCCTTAAAAAAGCTAGACACTCAGCTGATGGTAGCCCTTCGTGCGATACATTTAGCCTCTGTGAAGATTCAAGAACTTACAAAGGATGAGCTGTTTCCACAGCTTGCGGAACTACTGAGTGGGTATGTGTGACATGTCACTCTTTATGGGCTCATTCATCCAATGGGCCTGAATATGTTCATTTGCCGAGTTTTGTGTAGTCAGTAGCCATGCTATCTTGAAGTTCAAGAGTGCCTTAAAGGATTCTATTTATAACTTGCTTGTGTCTAGTGCTCTACAAGTTACATCCTAAGAAACACTGCAGCCTTTCCTTTGAAGATCAAGAGACAGGTTGGTTCTATTATTGCACCATTAAGTGTTGGTATTGCTGTTCTCATGCTGGCAGTCCTTGTGGATTGCAGGTTGATGAGTATGTGGAAGGTAATGCTAGAATGTCACAAAGCCCAAAAGGCAATTGCCTTGGAAATGGAGAGCCTGAAAAACTCGGTTGCTGGCGATGAAGCAAGCGAAGCTCATAGAAGGGCTACTGTTGAACTTGAGCATGAGTTGGAGACGTGGCAAATGCATTTCCAGCAGTGGATATGCTCCCAAAAGAAGTACATTTATGTTCTACATCAGTGGTTATCCAAATGCCACTTAGTTTCAGATGCTGACATTGAAGGTAGGGAGATGGTATCATCACATTCAGCGGACGGATTCCCTCCAATTCAAGCATTGCTAGAGAATTGGTATAACTCGCTTGTGCGACTTGAAAAACAACAAGAGGTTGTGGATGCTATCAGCAACTTTGCAGCAGTAGTTCATTCTCTAGAAATGGAGCAAAGTGATGAATTGGGCTTAAAAAGACAGGCTGAAAGGTCTGCTAAGGATTTGGATCGCAGGAGCAGCTCATTCAGAAAACTGGAGCAGAAATATGGAGATTCTAGCGAAGATTCTGATGGAAAATCGATGGCTATTGAACTGCATTCAAGTGAGAAAGGAGGTCTGCATGACAGAAAAGCTAGTTTGCATAGCTTCAGGTCCATGGTCGAGGAAGATAAGCAAAAACTTCACATGGCAGTCCAAGGACGTAGAGATACCACTCTAAGTCGGTTGCAGGGGAATCTTCCAACGGTTTTTGAATCAATGGCATCATTTGCTGCAGATGCTTTGAAGGAATATGAAAAGCTGCAATTGAATGTGGCAAATGGAAAGTTTCCTGCTCGACAGAATGGGATCCATCACCATACTTTTGGGGAGGATTAACCAGTTATTTTCAATGTTACATGCTGTGGAAGGAGCTCAAACTAGCAATGCAATCTATGCAATTTGTAAAAGTAAAGATTTTTTAATGCCTGGTCTTCAATGTTGGGGTCAATATTTCATGCACATATTATAATACTGCCCTTGAGCTGTATATTATGAGTGGGCTTTTGACTTCATCAACTATGAAGGATTCTGCACTTCTGGAGTTCTGTGTAACAAGTGGCATGCCATCATCTGTTCAGGCAGGCAAACAAGCTTGCACATGTGCAGTGCACTGGCGGCCTTGTGTCAATATGAAAAGCACCGAGCTTCTCTTCCCTTCAATGGCTGCACAAGCTGGAGACCTGGAACTCCTTAGTCATTTGGAGCAGCAGAAAATGTGGGCTGCAACTACCAGTCTTGTCAACAATTTTGGCTGAGTGTTGACTCTGTATTTGTGGAGTGTAAGGTATTCTCACATCTGCACACACTGTTTCTTGTACAAGGCTAAAAGTCTTGCTTTTTGTTAGGCGGTTTTTAAGGATAGTGCAGGCCAAGCTACATACATAGTAATCTCAGCTACTTGGCTGAAGTTTTGACTGTCAATTATTGTGGCTTTCTTTATAGAATTTTTGTTTCCTGGGGAGAAGGTGCAGGCATTTTGGGGGTGCTTGCAGTTGCAGGATAGGACCAGCACAGTCCACCTTTCACAGCCCAGCTTTGTACATGTGTCCTTATTTCTGGCTGGGTCAGTTCCCTTTGGAGATTTGCTGCCCTTTTGTGTAGGTGATACATCTTTTTGGTTGACATGGTTCCACATGGTGTTACTAAATGGTTTCTTGATATATGTATTAGTTTCCCTCTGCAGATGTAATATGTTCGAGTGTCTGGCGACATGCATAGACTGTAAATCCATTTCAAAGTAAAGGTGACTATAATTATAGTAAGTACGAAGGAAAAAGGGCATGTCACTCCACACAAACTCCACTCATGTTGCAGGTCTTCATGGGACATCACTCTAATATACACAGCTGTGGTGGTATCTATGCTTGAATTAGGCCCCTCACACCCCTTGCACATCTTTTTTTTTCTGGGTGTGAAACCAATGTGCTGATTAAGTTAACAAGTGGGCGATTCTATCATCAAGGTTCAGTACTACAACCAAATGTGTCAGAAACATGGTTAGTGATTGTAAGAACCATGGGACATCTTCCTAGACTGTAAGATAGTTGTGTTAGCACACAGAACTATATCGCACATCTATAAAACAGGCAAAATGGGCCTCATTGGTAATGGCCAGAAAAAAAAAGGTGGCTTCCTCAAGCCTTGCCTTGAACACCAAAATCGTCTTAAAATGGACGAAAACACATCGAATGAATGGCTTCCAAGCCTTGGATCAGTTGCATTGCATCTAAGACACTCGTTTGATATCATAGGTGCCACTTGACACAGTTAGGAGTCTCTAAGGTGACCAATATGACCATTAGCTCGCTTGTTGGAACTGGCCCAATTGAGTTTTTCTAGACCATGGTGAACTGCTCATTCCAATAGAGGAATCCCAAAAGTTGAGTTGAAAAGAAGGCATTTCTAGTACACTTAAGAACATGCCAAAGTCCAATGGAATGCATAAAATTAAACAATTGGGAAGTTTTGCGTTTGCAATTTGTCAGACCTTGAGGCGATATTTTTAATGACCCCAAGCTTGACCGTTGGTCCTTTGCAATGTCATTGATATGCAAGTCCTTGGAAAACGACTAAGGAAGGTATATATTGCCTAAGTTTTTTCTCTAGGCCTAGACCACACGAGCTTGTGGTTCTGAGGTATAGGGAAGTATTGTCAAAGATTAACCAAATGATGAGTCTTAATTTACATGGAATAGTCAAAATTTCCACCATCTTTAGACCTAGCCTTGCCATTCTATTCAATTTCTTCTTAGGCAAAGGCTTATTTTGCCAATGCAACAATCTAGTGACAATCAACACTTCAAGCGCAGCGTTTTCTCCATCTTCTCCCCTCCACGTAGCATTCTCTAAGATAATCTCCATGAGTATTTGCCACCCTCCAAGATCATTTGACACCTTCATGTTTTCTCATTTTTACATCCCTTAATCATGTTTTTTAAAAAAGATGTGTTGCCAAAAACATTGCCTCAAACTATATATAGCAATTGTTTTAGTTGGAAGGTAAAATTATATACTATTTTGTTTTGCTTTCTTCTTTCCTACATGCAACAATTTGATCAACATTGTGTGCATGGACGTAAGTTTATCCTCTTCTTGTGGAACTCAAGTTGTCATAGCTGCTTGTTACTTGATGAGAAGCCAAGTACACACACCAATCTCATCATTCAATATCTAGACTAGGATGCAACACGAGGTGAAAGTGATCTAAGAGAAAAGCCATTTGTGCAAGTTGATGTTTTGGGGACCTCAATCAACACATGGCTAAGTAAAGACCTAGATATTTGACTAGTATGAGTGCAATGAAGCACATGGCAAAGTAAAGACCCAGGTCCTACACAAGGTATAGCACACTAAAGCACTTGACACATGGATGCTTACATACAAATTGTTATTATTGTTTCAAGGATAGGTTTTTAGATTGTAGATCCACCCATCGACAACAAACAATGGACTTTAGGACTTGTCTAGTTGAGCATGAAGAAATGAGTATATGGAGCCAATATAAGGTGAGTTCTTTGTTGATCTTGTCTCGTTCTTAGGATGCTAGCACATTAGAATGATTGGGAAGTGCTAGTTATAGATTATGTAATAAATAATCACTTTTGATTTTTTGTATGTAAGTTAATAACAAATTGCATCAACCAAAATATTGTTATTATGCTACTTGAAATATTTATTGGAAAAACTATGTAAGCAAATAAGCATATCAAAGGATTTGTTAAATTCACAAAGGGTGGTTGTTTAAGGAAAGTGAGTGGTTGGTTGCTTTAACAATGCCTTTTTATGGATGGGTGGGTTCGATTAGTTAGATAAATCTCTAAATATGACAATGCCTTTTTGTGAATGGGTGGGCTTGGTTAGTTAGATAAATCTCTAAATTTGATAGTTAATTACAATAAATTGATAAACTTGTAGACTTCGAAGAGGTCAAGCTATGTCTAGGGTACAATTTAGGACAATATGGGTAACCAATTAATGAGTAGTGGGAACATCTACCATACGCCTAGTTTGAGTTCATGTTATTGTTATCTATAGGATATATTATCTAATTGGAGGCACATCATATCCTAGATTCTAGAAGTCTCAAGCTAACATAGATCATTTATGTTAGTTTGTTAGTTACAAATAGTCTCTATATAAGCTTTTTCCCTTTCATTTTGGGCATTTTGAAACTACTCAAGGGGATTTGATCTTGATTTTGACCCCAACCATAATGATGTGACCTTCCATCCTTATTAAATGGATTACATAAATTAAAGTGTCGGCATATTACATGTATCAAAGCTTCATATTTTGTTCATATTTGATCTTGTTTTTCTTTGCATATTTCCCTTGAGGGTGTTGGGTGGGTGAGTTCACTTGTATTCATGTTATACTAGCAAGTTTGGCCTATGAGCACTTTTGCTATGCAATGTTCAACCATGCGGATCACAATTATGGAGAGAGTAGCAACATGCTACATCCTCCTAGCTTGTATAATACTAGATGGTAGAAAGAAATCAAGAGTTATCACATGCACACAAATAATCCTTGAGACTTGACATTTGATTTTGTGCTCATAGCTTGTGCAAGCACTTGAGCTACATTGAGGAGTTCCATACTTCACCTTTTATGGTTCACTTCATGACTTGTTCTTGGATATATTATTTGTATCTCCCATAATTTCGTGACATGAGGCATCTACTCTTTTGAGGAATTGGATCTTATGTTGGCCAAATTTATAGCCAAGCTTACTAGAATATGTATATAAAAGTTGAAAGTGTTTCTAAATGTAGTAGTTGGCCCTTTGTACTTTTACAAGCTTAGTTGTTCAAGGATAAGTGATCTCCAAACTATTTGAATATCTGAAGCCATGACTCCCATGTTCCATTTGAGCTTTATAATCAAAGTTTATGTAATAAATTATTACTTCGATTTGTGCTCCTATTTCTTAGTTTTTTCCACACATCACATGTAACACTTTTGAAACTAGTCAATAAGAGTAGATATTGATTGAAGATCCTATATATGTTGGTGTCACTTTTCTCCTTAGTAAATAGATTTAGAATACATTTAAGAAGATGCTATATTATATACGGTATCCGTGTTTCATGTTTTATTAGTAACCAACCTTGTCTTTTTCCTTTGTATATTACATTTTTGGGTGCTTTATGGATTAATTAAATTGTATTCATGGTTATGGTTACAAGTTTTACATATTGCACATGAGCATTTTTGCTACCCAACATTTAGTCACAGGCACTGATATTATGGAGTATGTAGCATCATTCTACATGCTTCTCCTAGCTCATGTGCTCTAGATGGTGGAGAGAAACAAATATTTGCCACATCTACACTAGTAATCTTTGAAACTTGACCTCTAAATTAGTGCTTACAACTTGTGCAATGCAGCAGAGCTATTTCGAGGAGTTCCATACTTCACCTTTTACGGCCCACTCAATGACATTGACTCTTGTATAAAATATTCTTTCCTATGCACTCATGATTGGGTGACATTATTTTTCTTGAGAAAAGGATCCTATGTTGCCCATGACATGTAGCCAAGCTTACTAGAATCCAATCTATAAAAGCTTTTAGTCTTTGTGAATGTGAAACCTACCCCTCCACATTCTTACAAGATTAATGGTTATGCCTTATGAGCTTAATGGTTCATGAATAACCTACTTCCCAAATTAATTGATTTATGAAAGCCACAACTCCCAATAGTCACTAAAGATTTCACTCGCATACTTCTAAGTTAAGATAATTCTTTTCCTTTTTGCATGTTAGGCATTATAATACCTTCTTGAAGTACCCCAACTCTATGATAGTAACCAAGAGTGCACATTTCTCCTTAAACAAACATAACTATCGTCATTTAGTAGTGAAGGGTTAAAGTAGAAAATGATGATGAAGTATGAATTGAGACAGTAGATGATTACTTTTCTATTGGCTAGAGCTAGTGCCATAAAATCAATTGATTTTGGCTTGTTATTATTATGATTGGAATAATAAAGTTTGGTTAAAATAACGTACACAAGAAAATATTGCATAATAAACCATCTCATAGAAAACGATGTAGAAAATTATTAAGAAGCGATGCCTTCTCTTCACTTGCCAATCAACTAAGATGAATGAGTTCTTTGTCCTACAGAAAATGATGAGTGTCAAGAGCTATTATGACAAAATTTTAAACCTTAGAAAGTATGTTGTTTTATAAAACTAACATATTGAAGTTTTGAGGCCAATCAACTATCCAAAAAGTTATGGCCTACCCTACCTGCTTATTTTAGAGCTCAACAACTTTGGCTTTGATCATGGGAGAAGACCAAAAATTCGGGAATCACATTGCAAAACAATTGTGATCAATGGCCTAATCCCTCTTGACTAGTCATGGTTGGTACCCATGGATGAGGCAGGCTTGTCTCTAACATGATTGGGGGTCAAAATGAGCTTATGTCCCATCAAAAGACTTAAATCCACAAATCAAAAGCTTAAAATTGACTTGAAAACATGGAAGATCACTCCTTTTTCCTTCGATCTTGACAAAGTGATAATGTAGCAACAACGTAGCCTTTAACAACTTATTATTTTTCAGCTTTGGATGGTGGTGATAATAATGAGAGAAGATGTTGGCAATGAGTTGATGGAAAGTGATGCCATGGAGGAATGTAGCTAGACAATGGCAATAATGATGAGAGAGAAGATGAAGATGAGTTGAAGGAAAGTGGATGTAAAGTGAGATAGCATGAATGTGGCAATGCTTATGATTCCCTTTTATGGGACTTTTAGAGCTAATTATCCTACAAGAGGTTTTAATTGTTTTTGAAATTTAGTTAATCATGAATTACATTTGTGGCTATACAAGACTTGAATGAATTTAGCCAATAAGTAGCATTCACAGCCCCTCTTAGGTACAAAATGGGCTTGTAAGTGAGAGGAATAAGTAGGTTTCTTCTTCACCCAAAGTGCTGATCAAGGGCCTACCAAGATCCAAGAATGAAATAAATATTCTTTTGATTCACAAAAACAATGGAAACACTCTTTTAGGCCTAAGTTTTTAATCTTTTAACCAAAAATAAATTTCCTACCTCATGAATTCATACAAAAATGAAACCATGATGTAAGACCACACACAAGGGTGTCAATAATGAGGATATGCTATAAAGAATGGGTAAGTTGCTTGGGATCCATATATGGGAAAAGAGGCCTACATTTCTTCATTTAAGGGGTATGCACTTGCAACATGTTGCACTTGAATACTCAATTCCCTCATAGGGGAATGGTTCACTTGCCAAAGTGCCCAAGGGAGGCATGAATGCATGGCATGAATGCATTGTACAAAAGGAAAGGGATATTGATGTTTAAGACAATGATGACATGTTGGAAGTTGAGTGTACCATGTGTTGCATGTACAAAAGGAAAGGGATATTGATGTTTAAGACAATGATGACAAGTTGGAAGTTGAGTGTACCATGTGTTGCATGTACAAAAGGAAAGGGATATTGATGTTTAAGACAATGATGACAAGTTGGAAGTTGAGTGTACCATGTGTTGCATGCACAAAAGGAAAGGGATATTGATGTTTAAGACAATGATGACTTGGAAGTTGAGTGTACCATGTGTGAAAAGAAACCTCCTCTCAAACGATTGATGTTGATGTTGAAAGAAGAGGAGCTAAAGCTACCTAAGGTGTTGAGAACTTGATAGAAGAGATAGAACACCTTAGCTAGAGATGGTAGTGTCAATGGATGCTTGAAGCTTGGTCTAGAGAGGGAAAGTTTCCATGCCCATTGAAAAAGTGGGGCTCAATTGGGAGAGAACATGGAGCCACAAGGGGAAGGCCGAAAATATGTAGTTATGAAGCTCGGCCTAGAGAGGGAAAGTTGTCGTGCCCATTGAAAAAGCGGGGCTCAATTGGGAGAGAACATGGAGCCATGAGGGGAAGGCCCAAAAGATGTAGTTAGGATTGAGAGGTTCCTACAAAGTTCATCCTTAATTGGAACAAAGGCCCAACATGTAAGTACCAAGTGAGGGACTAGAATATACATACCAATGTTTCATGTTGAGATGCTTTTGGTTCAAAGCTAAAGAAGTGAAAAAGAAAATCTAATTGGGTGCATACTAGAAGGAGAAAACTATGAAGTCCTAAGAGGTACTTAGTTTAATGTCATGTAGCATATGGGCTCACCCTAATTAGCATTAGGAGCCATGAAATGACAATTGGCCTAAATATGTACAAGCCAACTTAACCCAAAGGAAGTATAGGAAGTGATTGTGAAGGCAAAGCCACCACCAAGCATATCCATCAACATGTCTCTATCAAGTGAAGTCATGCCAAGTGGATGAAGCCTCATAGATTGTAAATGTGTCATGAGCCCATGTAAAAGATATTAGATTGGTATGGGGCCCAAACCATTTTAAGTTCAATGGAGTAGTCAATCATGTTTTAAGGTGCTATGAATGATGCTAATTATTGTGGCCCATCCACAAGCTACATTTTTAGTGGGTTTGCCTCTTAGGTATGTGTATATAAGGTATAGATAGCAGAGCAAGAAGCCCCCTTGGGTATTACTTGGCCCTTTATGGGTATACTCCAGGTTTGAGAAGGATTGGGAGGATGTTTAGGGGACGACTATGCTCCACATGACCATGGCATTGGCAATGAGTACAATGCCTATTCTTTTTAGAACGTTATGCTAAGTGGGTTTAGAAGGTCAACTTCTAGTCTATGAAAGGGGAGTTACCTTTTGTAGGATATGAATTTTGATCTTGATAGTTCTTGCTATCCCTTGATTGCCCCTTTAAGAAAAAGAAAATCAAAGCTTCGTTTAGATGCAACAAAGAAGCAGTAGTCTTCTTGTAGTCTTGGTCATGCAATGATGCATAATGTGAGAGCTAATACAAACTATGCAAGGAGGGCAATGAATAAATGTGTACTATGGCTCATGTCCTTGGCAAGTCTAAGTAAGGAAATCTTAGTATTCTAAGTTGAGGGAGGGCAAACTTGCCTCCTCTACTTTGATAAGGTCTAAAGCAATAAATTTAGCATGGGATTCAACAAGATTGACTTCCTTGGTAAGAGCTAGCTCATTGTTTCGAGACATGACTTTTTCTTTGGTTGATCTTTCCTCACATTAGTTTGCAAAACGACAATTTCTCACAAGATATGGATGATGAATTTGGAACTAGCTCTAGTTTTATATTGATTTTTTGGTCTTTTTCATATTGCATCTTTCAAAGCTTGCTTTCCTATGCATAAAGTTGAAGTAAATGGGGGGTGATAGTCATACATGATTTCTATGAGAGATTGGAATGATGCACAAGCAGGGTTGACAAGGTTCTAAGTCGAGTGGCAAGTCATACATACTCTTGTAAGCTCATAAGACGAAGGAAATGGGAAGGCCAAGCTAGCTCTGCCTTGCTTTTCTCTTGCTAGATGATTCACAAGATTGGGTCTAATCAATGGCTCTTAATTTTATATTTGATTGAGTTGTTTAGATGGATTTGTTGGAGTGATAAAGCCATACGACATTTTGTTGATGAAAAATGTCAAGAGTCTAGTCCCCTACTAGTTGAGATCATAACTCCAAGTAATCTACAATCATTTATTCCTATCTCTTGGTGACAATGTGGGATACAATGAGGTGAAGGAATATGCCACCTATTGCTACTTCTAGGATTCCAAGTGTGTGGCAAGTAACATATTATTTGCTTTTAACAAAAGTATCCCTTAGACTGGTCATTTCTATTTTCTATGAAATACGACAATATCAAATACTTTGTGAAATATTCATTCTTGACTCAAATATTTTATTTGCCTCAAGTGAAAAATCAAATATTAAAAAAATGAAAAAATCGAGAGGGATTTCATGTCGGCTCTTTTACCCTCTACTGAAACCCAAAAATAGATACTCACATGCAGTAAGCGATGGATTGAAAGGGTGGCTCTCCACAGAACTTTATTCCTACTAATTGGGATTTATAACAAGATTACCCAAATCTTCATCCTGAAACTTCAAACTTAAAGAGGGCCAATCAATTTGTGTCTGGGTGCATCCATGCCGATCAAGAAATTACACTGCAACCCGGGATGTGTGAACATTGGTAAAGCATGAACATATCAATGGAATTAGCAAAAGTTAATCCATAAAAAAGCTATCGTACACTCTAATACTATATAGTTCTCCAATCAGACCAGTCCATACGCCCGGGAGGAACTTGGCTAAAGCTGAAGGTTTCAGGCTTTGAGTAGCAACAGCCAAAGGAAAGCGGCCTAAATGCTGACACATACAAGTTTCGACTACACTAACCCAAACCCACTCAATTGTGTATCTATATGTGCATCTCTACCCAACCAATGTGCGTATGGTATTGTACAGAACCCTGAGGATAGTGGGTTGCCAGAGGGAAATTCAGGTGTTAGATCTCATATCACTCATCTCACTCTGAGGGGTGCCTGGCAAAGACTGCTGTCCAGTTTGATTCAGTGAATGTGATTGTGAAATAAGCTGATTTGTAGACTGTTGAGCCATTTGCTTATGCCCAGCTGACTCGTAGATTTGCTGCGAGAGCTGGCCGAAGTTAACAGACTGATTCCCTGAGGACATCAGCTGTGGTTGCTGACCTTGCAATAGCAAGCGTGACAGGAGTTGATTGCCTAACTGTGACTGACCCTGCACTGCTGGAGGTTGCATTGGGCCATTTTGGTATTGATACACAGGCCCATCATTCTGAGCACCCAAATGCGATCGGGCTTGACTTCCCAACTGGCTAGTGCCAGCCTGTCCATTCTTTGATACAGCCAAATCAGAGCTTGGTATGAGGTTTGGCTGTAGCTGGTGTTGATTGATTTGTCCCTGTGCAGACAGAGAATTGGGAAAGGAGTTTACACTACCATTCCCTTGTGGCAATTGGTTGATCAACTGGCTTAGGGTTGACTGCCCAAGACGTCCTTCAGGCAGCTTTCTAATACTAGGGAACTTTGCCAAACTCACTGCAAAACCAGCATTTGTGAATTCTTTAGCACAAAAAATCAACTTATGTCTCTTGCACACCATCCAACAATTCTCTACACACAAAATTTGCACCACAATTTCGATGTTACAGTATGAAAAGCTAAACAGACTGAAATTTAGTGTAGAATAGCACATGAACCAACAAACGAGTTTTTCTTCCAGTGGAGTTACTGAAACAATACTTTGAAATATACAGGATTTCTACGTTCAACCACAGAAATGATAGGTGCACGCAGTCCATCCATGTCCTGTTACGTGCTAATTATCAGCCTTTTGAAGGAAAACTAGATGCATATCTCTTTTACCTCCTGCATTTTTGTCCAATTCCAAACAAAGGTCAACCTAGGCAAAGTCTGCATGTTTAGTAGGCTTGGGAGATTTTTGAACCTTCTAGCCACAAATCTGTCGAGAATGGCCTTTGACCTGACACTAAGCCTTCCCTAAAGGCAGAAGGAAGTCCCACTTCCCACTCTTGATACTGCATCTGAAGGGAGAGAATCTATGCGCACGGACTCCCCATGTCCAAAAGCTTAGATTTTTCCCAAGATATAGATCTATATACAGTCGTCAAAGACCATGCTGTAGTTAAGAAATGCAAATTCATCAGATTATGATCAGTTGCAGATTTCGTGTGGCTTGAAGTACTCGTATTTGTTGCATCAACAGGTTCATCGCAGCTGAACCACAGATTTTTATTTGAGCCTGTCTGAGCTTGCCAAATGGACCAACCTATTTATCAGGAAAAGGGGCAGCTGAAGTCACCTTAAAAAAAGGGCGGCTGCCAAGTAGTTGTTCCAGGTATACTGACATTCTTCTGTTCTCCATTACCATTGGCCCCCTCATTAGTTTCCATGAATGGGCTGGATGCTGCTTGAAACATGGTCTCTGGAACTCATTATGAGGTCTCTTTTTACCCAGAGACAAAATCATGGCAAAGAGTGCCTCTAGAGCCCAGAATTCAATCCACATAGAAAGAAACAGTCTCATATGCAACAACAACAAAATAGCATCCTCATGTTGTGAGGAAACCCACATGACTGCTCGCATACTGAGCTGATTGCCTGTATCATAGCCTGGTACTTCTGGACCATGAGGTGCAGTCATGCTTAGACCTGGATGTACCCACAGTGGAGACTCTTTCGAGGATTTGGACACAGATCATCTATACTTGCTGTGGAAGATGGAGAGGATGCAGGGTAACTCTTGAGAGGATGAGGAGAGAGGACTTCTTCGAAACCTAGGAATTGGGGCACTTTTTTCCACACTGCAACTCAGATGATCTGGCATTATAGTCCACTAGATAGGTTGTCCACACAACCATTGTATTTGTGATGTACTTAGCTACTCTTTACAAAGTTCCTTGTACTGTGGTTTTGGTCTTAGGGGCTCCTTGTACTATGGTTTTTGGCCTTAGGGGTTCTTCACAGAGGCACTATCAATAGAATTTCTTTTCTTGACAGAAAAAAGGACTGCTTGCATACTGTAAAACAATATAGTATGTGTAATAAATGCATGTCTCAGTTATCACAATCACTTCACTTCCATTGACCTGACCTTATAACTAGCAAGAGCATTCCCAGTGGTATGTACTGCAAAGCCAAAGCATGCAAGCATCCAGGATCAGATTCTTTTGTGTGAAAAGAGCAATACCATGGCCAACGCTCTCATATGTTAGGGGGGTAAATGGGGCTGCCCAGACTATAGAGCACAAACTGTTGACAAATCAGCATGCATGCAAGCCAAGCTATAACACTGCATTCTCTACAGATGGGCCAGCCTATAGAGCACACTGTTGACAAATCAGCAGTCATGCAGGTCAAATTCCTAACACTGCATCTCTCATGTGAGATACCGTTCACTCCATGACTACAAGGCCTCCCATTATCCATGAACCTTCACAACAGGAGGCTCCCTGTCTGCATACATTTAAGGCCGTTTTATGAGATGGATTCTGATAACTGCGATTATCTTCCTCTAAAAGATACAATTATATTTTTTTATGTTGTGATTGTAAAATCCTGTATTATGCATAAAAGGAGCTATATGCAACGAAAATATTTGATCAGTTTTTTCAGTGCAACTTGCATACAATCCTTACAGATTAGGGCACCAGAACTAATAATACTAGAAATGAGAAGAGAAAAATTATGACTTACTGATAGGCCCTAAACCAGTTTTCCTTTCGAAAGTTATCAAGTCCTTCATGCTGTTTACAACCTCTGCAATCTGGTGGAAATAAAGTGAATCCTTCTCAAAACATTATGCATAGAAACAAATAAGAAGATAAGACAAGTATGATAGTTTTCAAACAGTATGCACGTCTTTGATTTTTTGAACCAATAAGAGTTCTCAGATACCAGTTTGAAAAGACTATGTGATAACAAAATCTCCTGTGGAATAAGTCAAAACACACATTTTTGACAGTTTCAAGTTCAAGGTTTATAAGGATTCGTTGTGTTAACACAATTTGTTTCAAATAATCATGTGAAAACATATGTATGGGTTAAGAATGAAATCCTCGAAAGGTGCATCCATAGGCAAAATATGCAAGCCAAGGTCTCTAAGCAGCATGCCTCAGCCCCTTGCAGACTGAATAAAAGTGGCATACAAGGAGCCATCTATCAACTTGGGTGTTGGCTCCAAATTATGATGTGTTTATAGTTGTGGTTAACCAACCATTGGATGAATAGACCCCTTTTTGTGGGACAAGCTTTTATGCCCATCAGCGGTGCCTTGGGCACATAATGGTGGCTTTCAGGTCTCTTCCCAAGCAATAAAGCTTGCAAAAGGACCCTGTACAACTCCCATGTGATACTCGATACCGGTGGTTGCCCCGTGTAATGCACAACTAAATTTCCCAAAAAATGTGTGCATGCAGGCACGTGTGGGTGTGCATCCAAACAATACATAGTAGGTGCCAACCACAGAGGACAGCACATAACTTCAGTCAACGACATCTTCTAAGGTAGTAATTCCGTTTTTTTGGAAATAAAACATGCTCTCACAAGCGGTTCAGGAAATACTTTGCTCTGATAAGTGCTTTATTAAGTCATCCAGGTGTACAATAATCTTTCTCCAGCTAGCAGTGAGCTTTGTAAGAAATGGAAAACCAAGTATTTTCCCCTTGAAAGTGGCTGAAAACAGCTTCCCAAATGAGTGGCTGTCCAATAGCCGAAGATAGTAGACACACAGTTACCAGGAATGGGGAATGGGAGCAGGGCAATCCTGAGGTCAACACTTCACAAGTATTCAAAGGCACTCTAGAAGCATCACTCTAAAGATCATATTGCATCAGTACAAACAAAATGAGCTGCGCACCACATAGTAACCTGCAAAATGAGTACATATTATAGAAGCATCAGTACAAACAAAATGAGCTGTGCACCATATAGTAAGACCGCTTGATGCTGCAAAATGAGTACATATTATAGAAAGAGGACCTAAATAGAGTAAGTCTTAAGCTGTATATGTATGCAAAGCCTGAAACAAATATGAAAAAAGGGCCAAGGCCAATACAAATGTCTATGTCAAGACTCAAGGGAGGGGGGAAATTTTTAGGCAAGCTTTTCAAGCATCAAAGACTTTAGGTCAGCTTTTACTCTACTTTTTGGATAATGTTGCAAACTGTGACAACATGCACAAAACATTGAGGATGGGCATGATTGAGGTTATTCCCTAAGGGATCACTCACGAGTAGGAAACAAAAAATGGAAGAGACATGAGTGATTCTGGCACAACATGATCCCTTGCCCGCAAGTATTAGTCTTCCTTAATTGGTGACTTTTGTGTTAATGATGTTGGCCTAGGCCAAATTACTGATCCGTATATTTGTAAACTAGGTTGCTACAACACGTCTTACTGATGTAGGGCAGGGTAATGTGTTGTTTGTGTTGTTCTTGTAGCATTGCAATTATTAACTAGTGTGATTATTAATTGATATATTGCGATTGTTAGCTAGTGCTGTTGTTAATGTTGGTCTCCTAACATTGTATCAATCAATTGTCACCAATTACATTATCCTTGTCTTAATGATGAGTGGCCCCTTAGGGAATAACTCAATGGGTTATTCCCTTCCATTTCTTGTTTCACACAAATTGGTATCTTACATGGCATCCATCCTATATTGGAGACAAACTAGAGCTAGTTGCACAACTGGGTGGTGCATTAGATTGAGCCTCAAGTCGAGTCTAAATAACCATAGCTGAATTTCTCTCTTCTCACACTTCTTAGATGATGCCATATCACACATCAGCACATATTTATATTTTGAAATACATTTTGTGAATGGTTGTTTGTTATTAATAAATATAGTGGAATGACACATGTGACCATATAGGTACTAATAGTCTTGTTATGTGCCACTACCACCAAAGTCTTTGGGATGACCAAACCTAATGTGGCTGGCATGACCAATCCGGTCCTCATGCTGGTAGGGTTTGGTGTACCCGTGCAACAACCTGGCACTTGTGATGCGAGATGACAACATGGGGATTGAATTTGGCCAGTAAGTTACAACAGAGGAGGCAAAACACAAAAGAGGCAGGAAAACCATGAGACTGCAGTGTCATGGCAAATGCCAATGCATTGCAGAAAAACAAGCCATAGATCAAGTTCTTAGACTACATGAAGACTAAGAACTATGGTAGCCAGCCATGATTCGGAGGTGGCTAATTTGTCTGTATAACAAGGGCATTGCAAGACAAGTCTAGAGCAGGGACTCTTATAATGATCATCAAAGATGATAAAAATGAGTTAAAACCACAAGCAAAAGAAGTGGTGTGTGCACATTGGTAGAAGACACCACACGTGTTAAAAGCAAATGCGATGATTCAACGGTCAACAAACAATGGGAAGAATCATGCGTGTGCTTGGAGACCTTACTTGCTGCCCAAGTCCAACCAGTCACCTCCTTCCATGCCCAGTTTGATGGCTTCTTAGATGGGCCCTAAAAAAACTCAGGCCAAGCATAACAGCCTAGGTTAGGTTCATAACACTTTACTAGCAAGCCTATCATAAACCCACATACTATATCATGCAGTTCCAGGAAAGCAAGTTTGGGAAGAGAACGTATCAATGAACTCATGGTGTCCTTAGTAAGGAGGTTGGAATTTCCAGGAGTTGTGAACCAACATTGTAGACCTAGGGAGCCTATCATGGCCTATTGGTGTTTGTGATATAGTAAATGTCTCTTGCCTAATGGACAATATATGGCATTTACTGTATATCAAATACATCATAATGGTTGTAAAATAGTATGTCTCATTGAGAGTATAGAGTCTTTGCTAAAGCAAAACTAGAGGATTCGAATGGGGTAGCCTTTGGCTTGAAGGGGAGTACAAATTAGATCCAAAGATAAAGTTTTTTTGTTTTTGTTTGTTTCTTTGTTTGTTTTTGGTGGAAATTTACATCTTATCTCCTCCCAAATGTTAGCCATCTTGAACTTGTAACTTTGCCTCTATAGTCGGGAGGAGATAAGATGGCCTAACAAATACACATGCCTTGCACGAGAGAGAGAGAGAGAGAGAGAGACAGAGAGAGAGAGAGAGAGAGTTTACGAAAAAAAAAAAAGAGAGAGAGAGAGAGGCTAGAGCCATCTTGCATCTTGTAATTTTGCAATCTTGTACTTGTATTTTTCGTAATTAATACAATTACCCATTTTGGAAGAGAGAGAGAGAGAGAGGCTGCAAAACAACAAGCAAAAAATCATCAATCTAAAGCCCAAAAAAAAAACCATCTTTTTCATTTGTGTACTTGTCAATGCGTTTCCTGCAAGGGGAACATGGCTGGAACATTTCAACTAGGAAAGGACTATCCAAAACAAAGGCTTGAGCATCTCTTTACCTTGAAACACATTCCCTATTCCTAAATATCAAGGATTGGTGTTTCCTCATTCCAAGCTAGCATTTCCTCTGTTCTATGTCATTGTGAGTTGACGACATTTGTGTGTACATTGCAACAAGCACGATAGCCTATAGGTCAAGGTAGCTTTTCTTGCCAACACATGATAAAGAATGTTTAAGAATATATTTCACCATGCATTTTGGGATTAAAGAACACATTTTAGCAAAAGCTATCAATCTAAGTCCCTTCTTCAGAGTCCATATGATATGCAGTACTATTGATAAGCTTTCAACTCCTAGGTCTCTAAGTAAACTACCTCTCTGCCATTCTCTTCCAATGGCAAAACCTTGGAAATGTGTTTGACTTGAGCTTCACAAGTCCAAGAAAAGAGAGATCTATCATTGACTCCCCAAAAAGCACAGAGAGGAAATATACAATATAAGCTCTGAATATGACTTCATTGTGAGAGAGGATAGGATCGAAGCTCAGCACAGAAAACCAGTAGACAGTGTGAGAGTAAAGCACGACATCCAATACGATTGATGCACAGTCCATCCATAATGAGCAGCCAAAGCAACCATAGACTTGATGGTCGTCATGTGGGAAGTAGGAGCAAATGTCTCCTCATAGTCAATGCCTTTCTTCTGTGCATAGCCTTTAGCTACAAGCCTTGCCTTGTATTTGTCAATGGATCCATCTGCATTCCATTTTAGCTTGTAGACCCATTTTGTTCCAATGGCTTTCATTCCAAATGGCAAAGACACCAAATCCCATGTTTAATTCTTAGTGATAGAATCCAATTCAGCTTGCATTGCTGCCATCCAATGCACACTCTGTTGTGCATCCTCAAAGCATTCACGCTCATCATCAAGGGTGCTTGCTGTCATACTCCATGGTATGTGCGGTATCATGCATACGAGCTTGCCTTCTAGTGCGACCAGCCATGGGTGCATCCAGATGACTATCTTTCATAGTCTGTAAATACCATCTAGGCATTTGTCTTGCCTCCTGACTATGCATAAGCTCTTGCTGAATTTCAGTTTCAGCACTTTGCTGAATATTCAGATCAGCCAATGGCTGATTTTCTGCATTTTCCAAAGGAGCAACTGGTTGAACATTGAGTTCACTTGCTAAAACTCTAGCTGAATCACCAAATGTAATGGGCAGCATCCCTTTAAATACATCACGAGCAGCCTGATATGTGTCTAAACCAGTCAGGGACGATTCTGATTTTTCATCAAATTGTACATCCCTATTGACAAACACCTTTTTAGAAACAGGATCATAGAGTCTGTAGCCTTTGCTCTCACTGCTATATCCCACAAAAAGACATTTAACAGCCTTGTTATCCAACTTTTTTTTGAGTACCTTTGGAATGTGTGCATATGCAAGGCACCCAAAGGTATGAAAGTGTCCAACAGAAGGTTTCCGGATGTTCCAAGCCTCAAAAGGTGTAATTTTTTTCAAAGCTTTGATGGGGCATCAGTTCAAAACATGGCAAGCACACATGACTACTTCCATCCAAAAACTGAGAGGCAAGCTCTTTGCTTTCAACATACATCTGAACATCTCCACAAGTGACCGATTCTTCCCCTCTGCAACCCCATTTTGCTGTGGAGTATAAGCAGTAGTGTACTGATGGACAATGCCCTTCTGCTTCAAAAAAGAATTCAGCATAGAGGACATGTATTCCCCCCCTTGGTCCAAACGGAGAGTCTTAATTTTACAACCAGACTGGTTTTCAACAAGTGCAATAAAAGCCAAGAATGCATCATACACTTCTAACTTTTTGACCAAAGAGTAGACCCAACAAAATCGAGTAAAGTCATCAATAAAAAGTCACAAAATAGTAACATCCTCCCAATGACTTTATCCGCATAGGCCCATATACATTTGAATGTACTAACTGCAACCTGGCTGTTGCTCGAAAAGCAACATCACGGGGAAACCAAAAGCGATGCATTTTTCCCAAAATACATCCTTTGCACAAGTGCTCAGGAGGTCTCTCCAGTAGAGATAATCCATCTAGCGTACGCTGTAAGAGCATCAAGTTGCCAAAGTTCACATGCCCCATCCTAGCATGCCATAACTCTGCCTATATCATAGCAGGAGTAAGAGTGGATGCCAAGTACACTGACTGATCAACTGAAAGAGCATCCAACTCGTATAACCCATGACATAAAGTGCCTGTCAAGACCAAAGTCATGTGTTCTTTGTCTCTCACCATGCATCTGTCATCATCAAATGCGACCTGCAATCTACAACGTGCCAAAGAAGAAATAGAGAGCAAATTTTCCTTTATGCTTGGCACAAATAAAGCATCCTGTAGGTGGAGAATAGAGCCATCAATGGCTATGAGCACAATTTTCCCAATATCTCAAACAGGGTATGATGCATTGTTGGCACACTGTACAACCTTGCTAACTAGAGTTGCACTAACAAAAACAAATAAATCTCTGCAAGATGTAATATGCCTAGAAGCACCACTGCCAAAAAACCAAGTGCTTGCATCCTCAGTAGAACTAAATGCTCGATTTGCCCAAGAGATGTCATAATTGCATGTGTAAAAACAATAGGTCTCGTCTGTAACAAAGAACGCAGACTCAGTAGCAGTGAAAGGGGCATCAGAAATAGACAATCTTGACTGCTTTTCCTTGGCAATGCGCTTTCTGCATTCAGTGATGTAGTGGCCTGGATTTTTACAGTAATGGCATTTGCCCTTTTTGGCTTACGTGCCCTGTTGGTTTTTATTTGCTTGTGATGTGTTAGGGTCCAGAAGTCCCAGAACTCTGTGGAGCATTCTTTACTTGGCTGCCTTTGCCCTTCTGTCTAGCCATAAAAGCTTGCTCAGAGGCGATAGCATCCACACCACTATTTCTCCTTGTTTGCTCCTCCTCTAGAAGCAAAATGACTAATTGAAGAAAAGTCATTGGCTGCGCGACAATCCTCATGGTGAGGTTTAAGGCCGTATGAAAAACCAAGTACGAAGGAGGTAATGAGTTCAAAGTAGTAGATATCATTTGTGCATCCGAATAGTACTCGTTCACATTCATGAGTTGCTCTAGCAAGTCCTGAATTTTGTTCAAGTGATCCTAAATAGAATCACCTTCATCCATTTTCAATGTCTCTAGCTCTTTCTTTAAGAGCTGTGAGTCTCATTCTTGAGTGCAAACATCTGCTCCAAAGTTAGCCAAGCTTCTCGTGAAGAAGCTGCTGGACAAACGTGGGGGATGATTGACCGCTGAACTACCAATGCAATCAGCAACACAGCTTGTGCATCTCGTGTATCCCATGCTTTTTGAGCTGCTGTTCTTTGGGAAAGTGGCTGAAGTGGAGCAGGTTGAGGTGCCCGTTGTGCACGTCCTCCTGGAGGAGTAGTTGGAGCCACAACTCCAGGTCAAGCTTCTTCTCCACTGACATAATCCCAAAGATTTTTGGCCACAAGTACATTCTTCATCATGAAGGACCAAAGTGAATAGTTATTTCCATCCAATCTGTCCTCTTTGGATACATAGGTGAAGACATCTCCTCCCTGATTTGCCATGATTATCAATTACCAAGAAAAAGCAAAAGAGCAATGTCGAAGCAAGATTACACTAGCAATCTAAAAATTTCCAAAAATTGCAGGAAATAACTTTTTGCAATTAGTGTACAAAGGTGTACTCTATCAAAACTGTTTGTAATGCACGCAATTCAATGTGCATTTAGTGTTCGGCAACACTGTACCAGTAAAATTTTCAAAATTTCTTACCTCAAATTTGTTCAAAGCAGTCTTTCAATGACTATAACTGCAGTATGTATGCCAATGTCCCCAGAAAACATAAAAGCCCCAAGTTTTTGATAAATTTGCCAAAAAATTTGCATCCAATGTGTCCTAGACACGTTTTTGAATGCTGTGCCTATTGCGTAAGAACCCCTGCTTCCAGAAATTGCAGCTGGAATTTAAAAAAAAAAAAACGTTGACCACAGAAATAACGTGTTGACTGGCACAATTTCATCAGTAGGTTAACGGTGGGTTCGTCGGATATAGGCGATGCTCAGGCTGAGCTCACAGTAGGACGCGCGTTAGCAAATGGATGACTGGCAGGGCGTGCAGCAACTAGTGGGCGACGTCAACTCTGGCAGGGCATGGAGCAGTTGACGCGGCATTTGACGGGGTACAGTAGGCACAGGGGTGCAGTCGACTGGCGAAGGGAAGGCGTCAGGCGGTACTGCTGGCGGGCACTGGCGGAACATTCTATTAGCGAGAGCAACACAGAGGGCAGGCATTGGTCACACAGGCAGATGCAACACAATAGGCGGACTGGTGGGGCACTCGTGCTGGGCGTGATGAGCATGGTACTAACAGTACAAGCAGAGGAGCGTGACTGCTGAAACTAATCGAGGACTTCTATAGGCTAAGCGGAACAAAGCCTCAACTGAATAGAGCCAATGCTCTGATACCAAATGTGAGAGAGAACAGGATCGAAGCTTAGCACAGAAAACCAGTAGACAGTGTGAGAGTGAAGCACGACACCCAATACAATTGACTAAAAGAGTGTAGTATGCAAGTACAAAGTACAACCCTTAAACCTTAGGATTGTTGGGAGCGTTCACACCCGAACATGGTAAGTGCTCGTAAGTGTGTCATAAGCACATCCGAAATAATACCATAAGTCTGGGGAAAAAAACCTCTCCTACCGGGAGTAAAAAGTACCCCCGTGTCCTACTAATCACCGACACTCCTATGTGAGAGTAGGCGTAAGTGAGGCGTGTGTGAAATACCCAACATTCATCGATACATCAAAATATTACAAAAGACAGTGTAATATGAGGGCTAAGTGAAAAGCCAATAGATTTGTAATACCAAACCATACATGAACCTAAAAGAAACAAGTTTGTTGGATCCAAACTATAGCCATGTTAACCATGAAACACATGTCAGTAGGGATGAAACACGAAAAACATCTTGCTAACGAAATGTTTTAGTATACAACATTTCATCTACCATACCAATTTCAATCCAAGCAAAAGAAAAAGAAAAAACCATTTCTATTAACATACTATTGATGATACGTATTTTAGATGTGTTACTCCATGTTTTGTGTAATGCTTGACTAAAAACATACCCAAGGGTGAAATATTTTATGTTGAAACACAATGTTTTGGGGATGAAACATTTTAGGGGTGAAATGTTTTCCGGTTACCTTGTGTGGAGGAGCATATAACAATCTTGATCTAGATCAACAGCATGACTGCATCTCATTATCCAAATGAACCAAGTAAAAATATTGTAACCATATCCCACTTGTGACAATGTCCCTCAATCACATCTAGTTGTGATATTGACATAAAAATCATGCCCAAATGATATCTAGAGATAAGAAGGTATAAGCTCTCCTAAAGATTCTCGTAGTTATTGATACTCAATTTAAGGTGGCTGATGCACAAAGAGAGCCACAAGTAAGAGCAACAATATAAAATTATACTACTTGGTGTAATTTTATATAGGCAAATGGATGCATATCGTACACTTGCATAAGGCCACTCTTTGGTGCCAGCTCATCTATCCACTTGTGTCTATCCCTTCCACTTTCTTAACCTAGCTCATATACTCAAGCCTACTAACATCCCCGTTGATGCACAATCAATTAGAACCTATTGCCATTGTCATCAAAGATGAGATGTGATTATTAAGATATTTTGCCTCCCCTAAGTTCCATGTCATGCTTATAAGCATTATTTTCTATGTTGGATTAGTCTTTGGCACATTAGGAGTACTTCCAATGCATACATTTTTTGAGTTGGCCTTGGATATCCATGGTCATGTGGGCCATGTTCAAGGATTGTTATTGTGGCAAGTTAGTCCCATGGTTTGTGCTAGTGTGATCCTCAAAGGGGTGGCTGCTTTGTGGATGGAAACTATCCACACCACCCTACTTGTGTCTACTTTGCGATTCCCTTTTCTTGTCATTGTAGCCCAATGTTTTGTAGCCTTTTGGCTTTCTATGCTGTTTTCTAATTGTCTTGGAGTCTACTTGGTTGGCCAGAAGACCCTTTGTGAATATTCCTATTGATTAATTCATGAGAGAGAGAGAGAGAGAGAAAGAGAGAGAGAGAGAGAGAGAGCATGTGTGAGCGAGCGAGAGAGAGAGAGAGATGCATATGATTGCGATGGCGGGGAGTTGGTCTGCGCTGGCGCCGCCTGTGTCTGACGACCTGCCGAAGGTCGTCTGACCTGCCCGTCCCGCCCTCCGCTTCCTTCTGGGCCCTGCCAGTTCGTCTTACCCTGCGCCTGCGAACCTGCGCCCATCTGGCCCTGCGTGCGCCCGTCTGCCCTCCTGCGCCCGTCTGGCCCTCCTGCCGCCGCCCCTCTGACCTGCGGGCTTGGCGCCGCCCTGCGCGCCGCCCTGCCCTCTCGCCTGTCGCTACCCCCTGCGCCCCTTCGTCGTCCCCTTGCGTGCCGTTCGTCTTTCACCCGCCTGCGTGCTGCGCCGCCCTGCCCTGTGATTTCTTCGCCTTCCTGCCCTGCGCGCCGCCTGGCCTCTTCCTCCAGGGTAGCGCAGGCTTGACTGGATCCTGCGCGAAGCTGGGGACCAGCAATACGTCCCTCCGCAGGATCGACCTCACCTAACCTAGCTCGTCCTCTGCCAGTACGCGTGTGAAGGCAGCAATATGGCTGGCCTGGATTTGGATTTTCTTGACCGGACGGTGGCAGCCCTTGGCCCTGATTCTGATGCAGAGGAGCCGGAAGATATGGTGCCCTGCACGGAGGAGTTACCGCCAAGTTCTGAACAGCCGCCTGCCGGCAAACGCTCCAAGCATACACCTCATGAGCCAATGAGTCCTCCGGAACGCTCCTATGCGCAAGTGGCCTCTGATCCTGTGGATTCGCAGGAAATTGACTGGGAGCACTTGCTGGACTTCGCCAATACTCTGCTTGGTGATTATGTCCAGCATAATACCGAATCTTTTTCTGTTGCGGGAACGGATGATGTGCTGGAAGCCACGATGGACCCCAAATCAGTCTTGCGATCCTTCTCGGTGTTCTATGACCGTGCAGTTATACTTTTCTTCACTGGCAGGATCCCAGTGCTTTCGCACATTCGCCAGTGGTTGCACCATCTATTGCAAGGGGAGTCTGTTGAGGAGATCTTCCTTGGACCTCGCGGGTTTTATGAGGTCCTGCTGAAATCAGAAACGCATCGAGCTGAGCTCCTGTCCAAGTTGCCGCTATTCTTTGATCGCCGCTTGGTCCATGTGGTGCCATGGCGCCCCATGGCCGACTTCCAGCGTCTGCTTCAATGCGAATGCCCGGTGTGGGTGGAGGTGGAAAACTGTCCGGCGGTCTATTGGCCCATGTTGAAGGATGCGATGGCAGTGGTGGGAACAGTGCTGGTTCCCCCAAGCCTCAGGGCGATGAACCGCAACCGTTTATGTATGCTTTGGGACACGGCCAGGAAAAGGCCCGCGTGGCTTCGCCTCAATTGCTCGGGCATGCATCCTTTGTATTTTCGCTTAAAATGGGGCAACTTTGCGGGCCACTGCTTTTCATGTGGTAAACTGGGGCATTTCATGGCCAAAAGCCCTGAAAAGCAAACGTCTTCGGAGGATGCGCAGGTTGTGTTGCCCAAGGACGACATGGTGCTTGATGCCACGCCCCCGGAAGCCTTTCAGTCTCCTCAGGTCATGGATAAAGGCAAACAACAGGTCCTGAGTGTGGATTCCCGTCGCACTGACTGGATTGAGGCACGTCCTAAAAAAGGTAAAAAGTTGGATGCAGGCCTGGCGGATCCTGGGCCTTCCGCTTCCTAGGATTCCGTGCGCACGTATACGCGCCGGAAAGAAATGGCCACTCCACAGCAGGCTGCGCGTCCTACGGCCCCGTCGGGCCCCCGCAATCAGTCTCCAAGGAGAGCCTATACCGACGGCCCCAGAGGCCCACCTGCCAAGCTGGCGTTCGATGCCAAAGGAAATGTTATTACACCCCGGGATCGGCGTTATCCCCGCCCCTCTCCCAAGGCAGTGGATTTCCCTTCTACCTCCAAAGCAGGTCGCCAGAATTCTTTCGCAGTATTGGCTGATTTTCTGGATGAGGGTGTCCTGGATGCTCTTGCGGAAAAGGTGAAATCGAGGCAGCAGGCGCCTCATTCCTGACTTCCTTCTTTGAGGATACATGAAGATAGCCACGTGGAATGTGCGAGGCATTTGCTCTCGCCATAAGCAACATGCCATGTGGACCGTCTTGCACGAGAACCAATGGGATGTATTGTGTGCAGTTGAGCACAAACGTCACGGTGAAGCAGGGAAAGTGATAGATTGTCATGGATTCCATCTCTTTTATGCAGGGACCCATGCTACGCACTATTCGGGCGTGCTGTTGATTGTCCATGAGAAATATCAGCCTGTCCTTGTTAAAAATGATGTGCAGGGCCGTTTTCTGGTGATCGAAGTCTTATTTGAAGGAGAGATTTTATGGCTGTTGGGCCTCTATGCTCCGAATGATCCCGCATCCCGACGGGATCTTTGGTCCACTTTGCAGGGCTCCATGTCACTCGGCCGAAGGGGGTTCTTGATGGGAGATTTCAATATGTGTGTTGACTCTTCTCAGTCCACTTCAGGGCATTCGGTAATGGATACGCCGGAAAGCCAGGTGTGGAGTTCCTTTGCTTTGCACGTGCTCAAGCAAGATCTTTGGTCGTGGCTTCACCCTTCTTTTCCAGGGTTTACTTTTCATTCCGCACAATACGCAACTACCTGGTCGCGACTGGACAGAATGTATATCATGCAGAGCGATGATTTTCTTCCCGAGATGTTGGAAATGAAGGTCTTGCGGCAATATGCGTTGTCAGACCATTTCCCCCTCCAGCTTGAGATGCGGGCACACTCTATTGCCCCTTTTGTGCAATTCCTGGAGAGGCTCCCTTTACGTTTCAACTCCTCTTATTTGAAGCATTCAATTTTCCAGGGCTATATGCAGCAGCTGATTGAGAGGTTCTTATTGGACTTCGCCTCTGAGGGCTTGCCTTCGTTTGCACGGCTGCTCTCTAATGTGCAGCGAGTTGCTCGCCAGTATGGGATCCATCATGTCTCGCTTTGCCGCCGTCGTCGACATGCAGCAGAAGACTTACTGGCTTTGGTCCGTTCCTTGCTCCTGGATTCCCCTGATGATGATTTTCTGCTGTCTCTGGAGAGGCGGTTGGCCCATCTTATTCAAGTGTTTCAGTTGAAGTCTTATCAACAGGCTAAGCTGCACAACTTGACGGACACAATGCAAGATAGCGCCTGCCAGTCTCATAAGTTCTTTCGCGCCTTGCATGCGTCTCCGGCCCGCGAAAATATGACCAGACTCTAGGATTCGGAAGGTCGCATGGTCACGGATCCGCAGACCATTGTCACTATGTGCAGAAACTATTTTATGGAACTTCTTGGTTCCTCTTCCTCGCCCTCTAGCCAGGTTACGCATGCCCGCTCGGTCTTCTATCATCTGGTCCGCCAGCAGGTTCCAGTTGATATGCAAGCCGCTTTGGAGATGGATATTTGCGAGGACGAGGTTATGGACGTTTTGTTGCGCCTGTCGAATGATAAAAGTCCTGGCTGGGATGGTCTCACTAATGAATTCTTTCAGACCTCGGCCACGCAATTGGTGAAGCCATTGGTGGCCATGTTTCAGCAAGTATGGGAAACGGGGGTCATGCCCTCCTCATGGAAAGAAGGCCTTATCAAGCTAATTCCAAAGGTCCCTTCGCCGTCAA